>NW_026781555.1:0-256238 GCF_030144855.1 Hypanus sabinus | reverse complement strand
GGTTGCAGGGGTTACTGAGAACTAGAGGTCTATAGGGGTTGGAGGGGTTACAGAGACTCAGAGGTCTATAGTGGTAGGAGGGGTTACAGAGACTCGGAGGTCTATAGGGGTTGGAGGGGTTACAGAGACTCGGAGGTCTATAGGGGTTGGGGGGGTTACAGAGACAGAGGTCTATAGGGTTAGGAGGGGTTACAGAGACAGGTCTATAGGGGTAGGAGGGGTTACAGAGACAGGGAGGTCTATAGGGGTTGTTGGGGGTTACAGAGACAGGGAGATTTATAGAGTTTGGTGGGGGTTACAGTGACTGGGAGGTTTATAGGGTTTGGTGGGGGTTACAGAGACAGGGAGGTCTATAGGGTTTGCTGGGGGTTACAGAGACAGGGAGGACTATAGGGGTTGGAGTGGGTTACAGAGACAGGGAGGTTTATAGGGGTTGGAGTGGTTTACAGAGACAGTGAGGTTTATAGGGTTTGGAGGGGTTACAGAGACAGGGAGGTTTATAGGGTTTGGTGGGGGTTACAGAGACAGGGAGGTCTATAGGGTTTGCTGGGGGTTACAGAGACAGGGAGGTCTATAGGGGTTGGAGTGGGTTACAGAGACAGGGAGGTTTATAGGGTTTGGAGAGGGTTACAGAGACAGGGTGGTTTATAGGGTTTGGTGGGGGTTACAGAGACAGGGATGTTTATAGGGTTTGGTGGGGGTTACAGAGACAGGGAGGTTTATAGGGTTTGGTGGGGTTACAGAGACAGGGAGGTTTATAGTGGTTGGAGGGGTTACAGAGACTCAGGGGTCAATAGGGGTTGGAGGGATTACAGAGGTCTATAGGGTTTGGAGGGGTTACAGAAACAGAGGTCTATAGGGGTTGGAGGGGTTACAGGGACTCAGAGGTCTATAGGTGTTGGAGGGATTACAGAGACACAGAGGTTTATAGGGGATGGAGGGGTTACAGAGACTCGGAGGTCTATAGAGGTTGGAGGGGTTACTGAGACTCGGAGGTCTATAGGGGTTGGAGGGGTTACAGAGACTCAGCGGTCTATAGGGGTAGGACGGGTTACAGAGACACAGAGGTCTATAGGGGTTGGAGGGGTTACAGAGACAGAGGTCTATAGGGGTTGGAGGGGTTACAGAGACAGAGGTCTATAGGGGTTGGAGGGATTACAGAGAGAGGTCTATAGGGGTTCGAGGGGTTACAGAGACTCTGCAGTGATTGGAGGGGTTACAGAGACAGAGGTCTATGTGGGTTGGAGGGGTTACAGAGACAGAGGTCTATAGGGGTTGGAGGGGTTACAGAGACTCGGAAGTCTATAGGGGTTGGAGGGGTTACAGAGACTCGGAGGTCTATATGGGTTGGAGGGGTTACTGAGAACTATAGGGTTTGGAGGGGTTTCAGAGACTCGAAAGTCTATAGGGGTTGCAGGGGTTACTGAGAACTAGAGGTCTATAGGGGTTGGAGGGGTTACAGAGACTCAGAGGTCTATAGGGGTAGGAGGGGTTACAGAGACTCGGAGGTCTATAGGGGTTGGAGGGGTTACAGAGACTCGGAGGTCTATAGGGTTAGGAGGGGTTACAGAGACATAGAGGTCTACATGGGCTGGAAGGGTTACAGAGACTCAGAGGTCTATAGGGATTGGAGGGGTTACAGAGACAGGTCTATAGGGGTAGGAGGGGTTACAGAGACAGGGAGGTCTGTAGGGGCTGTTGGGGGTTACAGAGACAGGGAGATTTATAGAGTTTGGTGGGGGTTACAGAGACAGGGAGGTTTATAGGGTTTGGTGGGGGTTACAGAGACAGGGAGGTCTATAGGGTTTGCTGGGGGTTACAGAGACAGGGAGGACTATAGGGGTTGCAGTGGGTTACAGAGACAGGGAGGTTTATAGGGGTTGGAGTGGTTTACAGAGACAGTGAGGTTTATAGGGTTTGGAGGGGTTACAGAGACAGGGAGGTTTATAGGGTTTGGTGGGGGTTACAGAGACAGGGAGGTCTATAGGATTAGGAGGGGATACAGAGACATAGAGGTCTACATGGGCTGGAAGGGTTACAGAGACTCAGAGGTCTATAGGGATTGGAGGGGTTACAGAGACATGTCTATAGGGGTAGGAGGGGTTACAGTGACAGGGAGGTCTATAGGGGTTGTTGGGGGTTACAGAGACAGGGAGATTTATAGAGTTTGGTGGGGGTTACAGAGACAGGGAGGTTTATAGGGTTTGGTGGGGGTTACAGAGACAGGGAGGTTTATAGGGTTTGGTGGGGGTTACAGAGACAGGGAGGTTTATAGGGTTTGGTGGGGGTTACAGAGACAGGGAGGTTTATAGTGGTTGGAGGGGTTACAGAGACTCAGGGGTCAATAGGGGTTGGAGGGATTACAGAGACTCGGAGGTCTATATGGGTTGGAGGGGTTACAGAGACTCGGAGGTCTATAGGGGTTGGAGGGATTACAGAGATACAGAGGTCTATAGGGGTTGGAGGGGTTACAGGGACTCAGAGGTCTATAGGGGTTGGAGGGGTTACGGAGACACAGAGGTCTATAGGGGTTGGAGGGGTTACAGAGACTCGGAGGTCTATAGAGGTTGGAGGGGTTACAGAGACTCGGAGGTCTATAGGGGTTGGAGGGGTTACAGAGACTCGGAGGTCTATAGGGGTTGGAGGGGTTACAGACACAGAGGTCTATAGGGGTTGGAGGGGTTACAGAGACTCGGAGGTCTATAGAGGTTGGAGGGGTTACAGAGACTCGGAGGTCTATATGGGTTGGAGGGGTTACAGAGACTCGGAGGTCTATCGGGGTTGGAGGGATTACAGAGATACAGAGGTCTATAGGGGTTGGAGGGATTACAGAGACACAGAGGTCTATAGGGTTTGGAGGGGCTACAGAGACAGAGGTCTATAGGGGTTGGAGGGGTTACAGGGACAGAGGTCTATAGTGGTTGGAGGGGTTACAGAGACTCGGAGGTCTATAGGGGTTGGAGGGGTTACAGAGACTCGGAGGTCTATAGTGGTAGGACGGGTTACCGAGACACATAGGTCTATAGTGGTTGGAGGGGTTACAGAGACTCGGATGTCTATAGGGGTTGGAGGGGTTACAGAGACAGAGGTCTATAGGGGTTGGAGGGGTTACAGAGACTCGGAGGTCTATAGAGGTTGGAGGGGTTACAGAGACTCGGAGGTCTATAGGGGTTCGAGGGGTTACAGAGACTCGGAGGTCTATAGAGGTTGGAGGGGTTACAGAGTCTCGGAGGTCTATAGGGGTTGGAGGGTTACAGAGACTCGGAGGTCTATAGGGGTTGGAGGGGTTACAGTGACTCGGAGGTCTACAGTGTTTGGAGGGGTTACAGAGACTCGGAGGTCTATAGATGTTGGAGGGGTTACAGAGACTCAGAGGTCTATAGAGATTGGAGGGGTTACAGAGACTCAGAGGTCTATTGGGGTTGGAGGGTTTACAGAGTCTCGGAGGTCTATTGGGGTTGGAGGGTTTACAGAGTCTCGGAGGTCTATTGGGGTTGGAGGGGTTACAGAGACTCAGAGGTCTATTGGGGTTGGAGGGTTACAGAGTCTCGGAGGTCTATTGGGGTTGGAGGGTTTACAGAGTCTCGGAGCTCTATTGGGGTTGGAGGGTTTACAGAGTCTCGGAGGTCTATTGGGGTTGGAGGGTTTACAGAGTCTCGGAGGTCTATTGGGGTTGGAGGGTTTACAGAGTCTCGGAGGTCTATTGGGGTTGGAGGGTTTACAGAGTCTCGGAGGTCTATTGGTGTTGGAGGGTTTACAGAGTCTCGGAGGTCTATAGGGGTAGGAGGGGTTACAGAGACATAGAGGTCTACATGGGCTGGAGGGGTTACAGAGACCCAGAGGTCTATAGGGATTGGAGGGGTTACAGAGACAGAGGTCTATAGGGGTAGGAGGGGTTACAGAGACATAGAGGTCTACATGGGCTGGAGGGGTTACAGAGACCCAGAGGTCTATAGGGATTGGAGGGGTTACAGAGACAGGTCGATAGGAGTAGGAGGGGTTATAGAGACAGGGAGGTCTATAGGGGTTGTTGAGTGTTGCAGAGAGGGAGATTTATAGAGTTTGGTGGGGGTTACAGAGACAGGGAGTGTTACAGAATTTGGTGGGGGTTACAGAGACATGGAGGTCTATAGGGTTTGCTGGGGGTTACTGAGACAGGGAGGTCTATAGGGGTTGTTGGGTGTTGCAGAGAGGGTGATTTATAGAGTTTGGTGGGGGTTACAGAGACAGGGAGTGTTACAGAATTTGGTGGGGGTTACAGAGACAGGGAGGTTTATAGGGTTTGGTGGGGGTTACAGAGACAGTGAGTTTTATAGGGTTTGGTGGGGGTTACAGAGACAGGGAGGTCTATAGGGGTTGGAGTGGGTTACAGAGACAGGGAGGTTTATAGGGTTTGGTGGGGGTTACAGAGGCAGGGAGGTTTATAGAGTTTGGTGGGGGTTACAGAGACAGGGAGGTCTATAGGTTTTGCTGGGGGTTACAGAGACAGGGAGGTCTATAGGGGTTGGAGTGGGTTACAGAGACAGGGAGGTTTATAGGGTTTGGTGGGGTTACAGAGACAGGGAGGTTTATAGGGTTTGGTGGGGTTTACAGAGACGGAGGTTTATAGGGGTTGGAGTGGGTTAAAGAGACAGGGAGGTCTATAGGGTTTGGTGGGGGATACAGAGACAGGGAGTTTTATCGTGGTTGGAGGGGTTACAGAGACTCAGGGGTCAATAGGGGTTGGAGGGATAACAGAGGTCTATAGGGTTTGGAGGGGCTACAGAGACTCAGAGGTCTTTAGAGGTTGGTGGGGTTGCAGAGACTCGGAGGTCTATAGGGGTTGGAGGGGTTACAGAGACTCGGAAGTCTATAGTGGTAGGACGGGTTACCGAGACACATAGGTCTATAGGGGTTGGAGGGGTTACAGAGACTCGGATGTCTATAGGGTTTGGAGGGGTTACAGAGACAGAGGTCTATAGGGGTTGGAGGGGTTACAGAGACTCGGAGGTCTATAGGGGTTGGAGGGGTTACAGAGACTCGGAGGTCTATAGGGGTTGGAGGGGTTACAGAGACTCAGAGGTCTATTGGGGTTGGAGGGTTTACAGAGTCTCGGAGGTCTATTGGGGTTGGAGGGTTTACAGAGTCTCGGAGGTCTATAGGGGTTGGAGGGTTACAGAGTCTCGGAGGTCTATTGGGGTTGGAGGGTTTACAGAGTCTCGGAGGTCTATAGGGGTTGGAGGGTTACAGAGTCTCGGAGGTCTATAGAGGTTGGAGGGGTTACAGAGACTCGGAGGTCTATTTGGGTTAGAGGGGTTACAGAGACTCGGAGGTCTATAGGGGTTGGAGGGATTACAGAGACACAGAGGTCTATAGGGGTTGGAGGGATTACAGAGACACAGAGGTCTATAGGGGTTGGAGGGGTTACAGGGACTCAGAGGTCTATAGGGGTTGGAGGGGTTACAGAGACTCGGAGGTCTATAGGGGTTGGAGGGGTTACAGAGACACAGAGGTCTATAGGGGTTGGAGGGGTTACAGAGACTCGGAGGTCTATAGAGGTTGGAGGGGTGACAGAGCCTCGGAGGTCTATAGGGGTTGGAGGGTTACAGAGTCTCGGATGTCTATTGGGGTTGGAGGGTTTACAGAATCTCGGAGGTCTATTGGGGTTGGAGGGTTTACAGAGTCTCGGAGGTCTGTAGGGGTTGGAGGGGTTACAGAGACTCGGAGGTCTATAGGGGTTGGAGGGGTTACAGAGACTCAGAGGTCTATTGGGGTTGGAGGGGTAACAGAGACTCAGAGGTCTATTGGGGTTGGAGGGGTTACAGAGACTCAGAGGTCTATTGGGGTTGGAGGGGTAACAGAGACTCAGAGGTCTATTGGGGTTGGAGGGGTTACAGAGACACAGAGGTCTATAGGGGTTGGAGGGGTTACAGAGACTCGGAGGTCTATAGAGGTTGGAGGGGTTACAGAGCCTCGGAGGTCTATAGGGGTTGGAGGGTTACAGAGTCTCGGAGGTCTATTGGGGTTGGAGGGTTTACAGAGTCTCGGAGGTCTATTGGGGTTGGAGGGTTTACAGAGTCTCGGAGGTCTGTAGGGGTTGGAGGGGTTACAGAGACTCGGAGGTCTATAGGGGTTGGAGGGGTTACAGAGACTCAGAGGTCTATTGGGGTTGGAGGGGTAACAGAGACTCAGAGGTCTATTGGGGTTGGAGGGGTTACAGAGTCTCGGAGGTCTATAGGGGTTGGAGGGGTTACAGAGACTCGGAGGTCTATTGGGGTTGGAGGGGTTACAGAGACTCGGAGGTCTATTGGGGTTGGAGGGTTTACAGAGTCTCGGAGGTCTATAGGGTTTGCTGGGGGTTACAGACTCGGAGGTCTATAGGGGTTGGAGGGGTTACAGAGACTCAGAGGTCTATAGGGGTTGGAGGGGTTACAGAGACTCTACAGTGTTTGGAGGGGTTACAGAGACTCTACAGTGTTTGGAGGGGTTACAGAGACAGAGCTCTATATGGGTTGGAGGGGTTACAGGGACTCAGAGGTCTATAGTGGTTGGAGGGATTACAGAGACACAGAGGTCTATAGGGGTTGGAGGCGTTACAGAGACTCGGAGGTCTATAGGGGTTGGAGGGGTTACAGAGACTCGGAGGTTTATAGGGGTTGGAGGGGTTACAGAGACTCAGAGGTCTATAGGGGTTGGTGGGGTTACAGAGACACAGAGGTCTATAGGGGTTGGAGGGGTTACAGAGACTCGGAGGTCTATAGGGGTTGGAGGGTTTACAGAGTCTCGGAGGTCTATTGGGGTTGGAGGGTTTACAGAGTCTCGGAGGTCTATTGGGGTTGGAGGGGTTACAGAGACTTAGAGGTCTATAGAGGTTGGAGGGGTTACAGAGTCTCGGAGGTCTATAGGGGTTGGAGGGGTTACAGAGTCTCGGAGGTCTATAGGGGTTGGAGGGGTTACAGAGACAGGGAGGTCTATAGGGGTTGGAGTGGGTTACAGAGACTGGGAGGTTTATAGGGGTTGGAGTGGTTTACAGAGACAGGGAGGTTTATCGGGGTTGGAGTGGGTTACTGAGACAGGGAGGTTTATAGGCTTTGGTGGGGTTACAGAGACAGGGAGGTTTATAGGGTTTGGTGGGGTTTACAGAGACGGAGGTTTATAGGGGTTGGAGTGGGTTAAAGAGACAGGGAGGTCTATAGGGTTTGGTGGGGGATACAGAGACAGGGAGTTTTATAGTGGTTGGAGGGGTTACAGAGACTCAGGGGTCAATAAGGGTTGGAGGGATTACAGAGGTCTATAGGGTTTGGAGGGGCTACAGAGGTCTTTAGAGGTTGGTGGGGTTGCAGAGACTCGGAGGTCTATAGGGGTTGGAGGGGTTACAGATACTCGGAGGTCTATAGGGGTTGGAGGGGTTACAGAGACCCAGAGGTCTATAGGGATTGGAGGGGTTACAGAGACAGGTCGATAGGAGTAGGAGGGGTTATAGAGACAGGGAGGTCTATAGGGGTTGTTGGGTGTTGCAGAGAGGGAGATTTATAGAGTTTGGTGGGGGTTACAGAGACAGGGAGTGTTACAGAATTTGGTGGGGGTTACAGAGACAGGGAGGTCTATAGGGTTTGTTGGGGGTTACTGAGACAGGGAGGTCTATAGGGGTTGGAGTGGGTTACAGTGACAGGGAGGTTTATAGGGGTTGGAGTGGGTTACAGAGACAGGGAGGTTTATAGAGTTTGGTGGGGGTTACAGAGACAGGGAGGTCTATAGGTTTTGCTGGGGGTTACAGAGACAGGGAGGTCTATAGGGGTTGGAGTGGGTTACAGAGACAGGGAGGTTTATAGGGGTTGGAGTGGGTTACAGAGACAGGGAGGTTTATAGGGTTTGGTGGGGTTACAGAGACAGGGAGGTTTATAGGGTTTGGTGGGGTTTACAGAGACGGAGGTTTATAGGGGTTGGAGTGGGTTAAAGAGACGGAGGTCTATAGGGTTTGGTGGGGGATACAGAGACAGGGAGTTTTATAGTGGTTGGAGGGGTTACAGAGACTCAGGGGTCAATAGGGGTTGGAGGGATTACAGAGGTCTATAGTGTATGGAGGGGCTACAGAGACTCAGAGGTCTTTAGAGGTTGGAGGGGTTACAGAGACTCGGAGGTCTATAGGGGTTGGAGGGGTTACAGAGACTCAGAGGTCTATAGGGGTAGGACGGGTTACAGAGACACATAGGTCTATAGGGGTTGAAGGGGTTACAGAGACAGTCTATAGGGGTTGGAGGCTTTACAGAGACACTGAGGTCTATAGGGTTTGGAGGGGCTACAGAGACAGAGGTCTATAGGGGTTGGAGGGGTTACAGGGACAGAGGTCTATAGTGGTTGGAGGGGTTACAGAGACTCGGAGGTCTATAGGGGTTGGAGGGGTTACAGAGACTCGGAGGTCTATAGTGGTAGGACGGGTTACCGAGACACATAGGTCTATAGTGGTTGGAGGGGTTACAGAGACTCGGATGTCTATAGAGGTTGGAGGGGTTACAGAGACTCGGAGGTCTATAGGGGTTCGAGGGGTTACAGAGACTCGAAGGTCTATAGAGGTTGGAGGGGTTACAGAGTCTCGGAGGTCTATAGGGGTTGGAGGGTTACAGAGACTCGGAGGTCTATAGGGGTTGGAGGGGTTACAGTGACTCGGAGGTCTACAGTGTTTGGAGGGGTTACAGAGACTCGGAGGTCTATAGATGTTGGAGGGGTTACAGAGACTCAGAGGTCTATAGAGGTTGGAGGCGTTACAGAGACTCAGAGGTCTATTGGGGTTGGAGGGTTTACAGAGTCTCGGAGGTCTATTGGGGTTGGAGGGTTTACAGAGTCTCGGAGGTCTATTGGGGTTGGAGGGGTTACAGAGACTCAGAGGTCTATTGGGGTTGGAGGGTTACAGAGTCTCGGAGGTCTATTGGGGTTGGAGGGTTTACAGAGTCTCGGAGCTCTATTGGGGTTGGAGGGTTTACAGAGTCTCGGAGGTCTATTGGGGTTGGAGGGTTTACAGAGTCTCGGAGGTCTATTGGGGTTGGAGGGTTTACAGAGTCTCGGAGGTCTATTGGGGTTGGAGGGTTTACAGAGTCTCGGAGGTCTATTGGTGTTGGAGGGTTTACAGAGTCTCGGAGGTCTATAGGGGTAGGAGGGGTTACAGAGACATAGAGGTCTACATGGGTTGGAGGGGTTACAGAGACCCAGAGGTCTATAGGGATTGGAGGGGTTACAGAGACAGAGGTCTATAGGGGTAGGAGGGGTTACAGAGACATAGAGGTCTACATGGGCTGGAGGGGTTACAGAGACCCAGAGGTCTATAGGGATTGGAGGGGTTACAGAGACAGGTCGATAGGAGTAGGAGGGGTTATAGAGACAGGGAGGTCTATAGGGGTTGTTGAGTGTTGCAGAGAGGGAGATTTATAGAGTTTGGTGGGGGTTACAGAGACAGGGAGTGTTACAGAATTTGGTGGGGGTTACAGAGACAGGGAGGTCTATAGGGTTTGCTGGGGGTTACTGAGACAGGGAGGTCTATAGGGGTTGTTGGGTGTTGCAGAGAGGGTGATTTATAGAGTTTGGTGGGGGTTACAGAGACAGGGAGTGTTACAGAATTTGGTGGGGGTTACAGAGACAGGGAGGTTTATAGGGTTTGGTGGGGGTTACAGAGACAGTGAGTTTTATAGGGTTTGGTGGGGGTTACAGAGACAGGGAGGTCTATAGGGGTTGGAGTGGGTTACAGAGACAGGGAGGTTTATAGGGTTTGGTGGGGGTTACAGAGGCAGGGAGGTTTATAGAGTTTGGTGGGGGTTACAGAGACAGGGAGGTCTATAGGTTTTGCTGGGGGTTACAGAGACAGGGAGGTCTATAGGGGTTGGAGTGGGTTACAGAGACAGGGAGGTTTATAGGGTTTGGTGGGGTTACAGAGACAGGGAGGTTTATAGGGTTTGGTGGGGTTTACAGAGACGGAGGTTTATAGGGGTTGGAGTGGGTTAAAGAGACAGGGAGGTCTATAGGGTTTGGTGGGGGATACAGAGACAGGGAGTTTTATCGTGGTTGGAGGGGTTACAGAGACTCAGGGGTCAATAGGGGTTGGAGGGATAACAGAGGTCTATAGGGTTTGGAGGGGCTACAGAGACTCAGAGGTCTTTAGAGGTTGGTGGGGTTGCAGAGACTCGGAGGTCTATAGGGGTTGGAGGGGTTACAGAGACTCGGAAGTCTATAGTGGTAGGACGGGTTACCGAGACACATAGGTCTATAGGGGTTGGAGGGGTTACAGAGACTCGGATGTCTATAGGGTTTGGAGGGGTTACAGAGACAGAGGTCTATAGGGGTTGGAGGGGTTACAGAGACTCGGAGGTCTATAGGGGTTGGAGGGGTTACAGAGACTCGGAGGTCTATAGGGGTTGGAGGGGTTACAGAGACTCAGAGGTCTATTGGGGTTGGAGGGTTTACAGAGTCTCGGAGGTCTATTGGGGTTGGAGGGTTTACAGAGTCTCGGAGGTCTATAGGGGTTGGAGGGTTACAGAGTCTCGGAGGTCTATTGGGGTTGGAGGGTTTACAGAGTCTCGGAGGTCTATAGGGGTTGGAGGGTTACAGAGTCTCGGAGGTCTATAGAGGTTGGAGGGGTTACAGAGACTCGGAGGTCTATTTGGGTTAGAGGGGTTACAGAGACTCGGAGGTCTATAGGGGTTGGAGGGATTACAGAGACACAGAGGTCTATAGGGGTTGGAGGGATTACAGAGACACAGAGGTCTATAGGGGTTGGAGGGGTTACAGGGACTCAGAGGTCTATAGGGGTTGGAGGGGTTACAGAGACTCGGAGGTCTATAGGGGTTGGAGGGGTTACAGAGACACTGAGGTCTATAGGGGTTGGAGGGGTTACAGAGACTCGGAGGTCTATAGAGGTTGGAGGGGTGACAGAGCCTCGGAGGTCTATAGGGGTTGGAGGGTTACAGAGTCTCGGAGGTCTATTGGGGTTGGAGGGTTTACAGAGTCTCGGAGGTCTATTGGGGTTGGAGGGTTTACAGAGTCTCGGAGGTCTGTAGGGGTTGGAGGGGTTACAGAGACTCGGAGGTCTATAGGGGTTGGAGGGGTTACAGAGACTCAGAGGTCTATTGGGGTTGGAGGGGTAACAGAGACTCAGAGGTCTATTGGGGTTGGAGGGGTTACAGAGACACAGAGGTCTATAGGGGTTGGAGGGGTTACAGAGACTCGGAGGTCTATAGAGGTTGGAGGGGTTACAGAGCCTCGGAGGTCTATAGGGGTTGGAGGGTTACAGAGTCTCGGAGGTCTATTGGGGTTGGAGGGTTTACAGAGTCTCGGAGGTCTATTGGGGTTGGAGGGTTTACAGAGTCTCGGAGGTCTGTAGGGGTTGGAGGGGTTACAGAGACTCGGAGGTCTATAGGGGTTGGAGGGGTTACAGAGACTCAGAGGTCTATTGGGGTTGGAGGGGTAACAGAGACTCAGAGGTCTATTGGGGTTGGAGTGGTTACAGAGTCTCGGAGGTCTATAGGGGTTGGAGGGGTTACAGAGACTCGGAGGTCTATTGGGGTTGGAGGGGTTACAGAGACTCGGAGGTCTATTGGGGTTGGAGGGTTTACAGAGTCTCGGAGGTCTATAGGGTTTGCTGGGGGTTACAGACTCGGAGGTCTATAGGGGTTGGAGGGGTTACAGAGACTCAGAGGTCTATAGGGGTTGGAGGGGTTACAGAGACTCTACAGTGTTTGGAGGGGTTACAGAGACTCTACAGTGTTTGGAGGGGTTACAGAGACAGAGCTCTATATGGGTTGGAGGGGTTACAGGGACTCAGAGGTCTATAGTGGTTGGAGGGATTACAGAGACACAGAGGTCTATAGGGGTTGGAGGCGTTACAGAGACTCGGAGGTCTATAGGGGTTGGAGGGGTTACAGAGACTCGGAGGTTTATAGGGGTTGGAGGGGTTACAGAGACTCAGAGGTCTATAGGGGTTGGTGGTGTTACAGAGACACAGAGGTCTATAGGGGTTGGAGGGGTTACAGAGACTCGGAGGTCTATAGGGGTTGGAGGGTTTACAGAGTCTCGGAGGTCTATTGGGGTTGGAGGGTTTACAGAGTCTCGGAGGTCTATTGGGGTTGGAGGGGTTACAGAGACTTAGAGGTCTATAGAGGTTGGAGGGGTTACAGAGTCTCGGAGGTCTATAGGGGTTGGAGGGGTTACAGAGTCTCGGAGGTCTATAGGGGTTGGAGGGGTTACAGAGACAGGGAGGTCTATAGGGGTTGGAGTGGGTTACAGAGACTGGGAGGTTTATAGGGGTTGGAGTGGGTTACAGAGACAGGGAGGTTTATAGGGGTTGGAGTGGGTTACTGAGACAGGGAGGTTTATAGGGTTTGGTGGGGTTACAGAGACAGGGAGGTTTATAGGGTTTGGTGGGGTTTACAGAGACGGAGGTTTATAGGGGTTGGAGTGGGTTAAAGAGACAGGGAGGTCTATAGGGTTTGGTGGGGGATACAGAGACAGGGAGTTTTATAGTGGTTGGAGGGGTTACAGAGACTCAGGGGTCAATAAGGGTTGGAGGGATTACAGAGGTCTATAGGGTTTGGAGGGGCTACAGAGGTCTTTAGAGGTTGGTGGGGTTGCAGAGACTCGGAGGTCTATAGGGGTTGGAGGGGTTACAGATACTCGGAGGTCTATAGGGGTTGGAGGGGTTACAGAGACAGAGGTCTATAGGGGTTGGAGGGGTTACAGAGACATAGAGGTCTACATGGGCTGGAGGGGTTACAGAGACCCAGAGGTCTATAGGGATTGGAGGGGTTACAGAGACAGGTCGATAGGAGTAGGAGGGGTTATAGAGACAGGGAGGTCTATAGGGGTTGTTGGGTGTTGCAGAGAGGGAGATTTATAGAGTTTGGTGGGGGTTACAGAGACAGGGAGTGTTACAGAATTTGGTGGGGGTTAGAGAGACAGGGAGGTCTATAGGGTTTGCTGGGGGTTACTGAGACAGGGAGGTCTATAGGGGTTGGAGTGGGTTACAGTGACAGGGAGGTTTATAGGGGTTGGAGTGGGTTACAGAGACAGGGAGGTTTATAGAGTTTGGTGGGGGTTACAGAGACAGGGAGGTCTATAGGTTTTGCTGGGGGTTACAGAGACAGGGAGGTCTATAGGGGTTGGAGTGGGTTACAGAGACAGGGAGGTTTATAGGGGTTGGAGTGGGTTACAGAGACAGGGAGGTTTATAGGGTTTGGTGGGGTTACAGAGACAGGGAGGTTTATAGGGTTTGGTGGGGTTTACAGAGACGGAGGTTTATAGGGGTTGGAGTGGGTTAAAGAGACAGGGAGGTCTATAGGGTTTGGTGGGGGATACAGAGACAGGGAGTTTTATAGTGGTTGGAGGGGTTACAGAGACTCAGGGGTCAATAGGGGTTGGAGGGATTACAGAGGTCTATAGTGTTTGGAGGGGCTACAGAGACTCAGAGGTCTTTAGAGGTTGGAGGGGTTACAGAGACTCGGAGGTCTATTGGGGTTGGAGGGTTTACAGAGTCTCGGAGGTCTATAGGGTTTGCTGGGGGTTACAGACTCGGAGGTCTATAGGGGTTGGAGGGGTTACAGAGACTCAGAGGTCTATAGGGGTTGGAGGGGTTACAGAGACTCTACAGTGTTTGGAGGGGTTACAGAGACTCTACAGTGTTTGGAGGGGTTACAGAGACAGAGCTCTATATGGGTTGGAGGGGTTACAGGGACTCAGAGGTCTATAGTGGTTGGAGGGATTACAGAGACACAGAGGTCTATAGGGGTTGGAGGCGTTACAGAGACTCGGAGGTCTATAGGGGTTGGAGGGGTTACAGAGACTCGGAGGTTTATAGGGGTTGGAGGGGTTACAGAGACTCAGAGGTCTATAGGGGTTGGTGGTGTTACAGAGACACAGAGGTCTATAGGGGTTGGAGGGGTTACAGAGACTCGGAGGTCTATAGGGGTTGGAGGGTTTACAGAGTCTCGGAGGTCTATTGGGGTTGGAGGGTTTACAGAGTCTCGGAGGTCTATTGGGGTTGGAGGGGTTACAGAGACTTAGAGGTCTATAGAGGTTGGAGGGGTTACAGAGTCTCGGAGGTCTATAGGGGTTGGAGGGGTTACAGAGTCTCGGAGGTCTATAGGGGTTGGAGGGGTTACAGAGTCTCGGAGGTCTATAGGGGTTGGAGGGGTTACAGAGACAGGGAGGTCTATAGGGGTTGGAGTGGGTTACAGAGACTGGGAGGTTTATAGGGGTTGGAGTGGGTTACAGAGACAGGGAGGTTTATAGGGGTTGGAGTGGGTTACTGAGACAGGGAGGTTTATAGGGTTTGGTGGGGTTACAGAGACAGGGAGTTTTATAGGGTTTGGTGGGGTTTACAGAGACGGAGGTTTATAGGGGTTGGAGTGGGTTAAAGAGACAGGGAGGTCTATAGGGTTTGGTGGGGGATACAGAGACAGGGAGTTTTATAGTGGTTGGAGGGGTTACAGAGACTCAGGGGTCAATAAGGGTTGGAGGGATTACAGAGGTCTATAGGGTTTGGAGGGGCTACAGAGGTCTTTAGAGGTTGGTGGGGTTGCAGAGACTCGGAGGTCTATAGGGGTTGGAGGGGTTACAGATACTCGGAGGTCTATAGGGGTTGGAGGGGTTACAGAGACAGAGGTCTATAGGGGTTGGAGGGGTTACAGAGACATAGAGGTCTACATGGGCTGGAGGGGTTACAGAGACCCAGAGGTCTATAGGGATTGGAGGGGTTACAGAGACAGGTCGATAGGAGTAGGAGGGGTTATAGAGACAGGGAGGTCTATAGGGGTTGTTGGGTGTTGCAGAGAGGGAGATTTATAGAGTTTGGTGGGGGTTACAGAGACAGGGAGTGTTACAGAATTTGGTGGGGGTTAGAGAGACAGGGAGGTCTATAGGGTTTGCTGGGGGTTACTGAGACAGGGAGGTCTATAGGGGTTGGAGTGGGTTACAGTGACAGGGAGGTTTATAGGGGTTGGAGTGGGTTACAGAGACAGGGAGGTTTATAGAGTTTGGTGGGGGTTACAGAGACAGGGAGGTCTATAGGTTTTGCTGGGGGTTACAGAGACAGGGAGGTCTATAGGGGTTGGAGTGGGTTACAGAGACAGGGAGGTTTATAGGGGTTGGAGTGGGTTACAGAGACAGGGAGGTTTATAGGGTTTGGTGGGGTTACAGAGACAGGGAGGTTTATAGGGTTTGGTGGGGTTTACAGAGACGGAGGTTTATAGGGGTTGGAGTGGGTTAAAGAGACAGGGAGGTCTATAGGGTTTGGTGGGGGATACAGAGACAGGGAGTTTTATAGTGGTTGGAGGGGTTACAGAGACTCAGGGGTCAATAGGGGTTGGAGGGATTACAGAGGTCTATAGTGTTTGGAGGGGCTACAGAGACTCAGAGGTCTTTAGAGGTTGGAGGGGTTACAGAGACTCGGAGGTCTATAGGGGTTGGAGGGGTTACAGAGACTCAGGGGTCTATAGGGGTAGGACGGGTTACAGAGACACATAGGTCTATAGGGGTTGAAGGGGTTACAGAGACAGTCTATAGGGGTTGGAGGCTTTACAGAGACACTGAGGTCTATAGGGGTTGGAGGGGTTACAGAGACTCTACAGTGTTTGGAGGGGTTACAGAGACAGAGGTCTATAGGGGTTGGAGGGGTTACAGAGACACAGAGGTCTATAGGGGTTGGAGGGGTTACAAAGACTCGGAAGTCTATAGGGGTTGGAGGGTTTACTGAGAACTAGAGGACTATAGGGGTTGGAGGGGTTACAGAGACTCGGAGGTCTATAGGGGTTGGAGGGGTTACTGAGAACTAGAGGTCTATAGGGGTTGGAGTGGTTACAGAGACAGTCTATAGGGGTTGGAGGGGTTACAGAGACTCAGAGGTCTATAGGGGTTGGAGGGATTACAGAGACACAGAGATCTATAGGGGTTGGAGGGGTTACAGAGACAGTCTATAGGGGTTGGAGGGGTTACAGAGACAGTCTATAGGGGTTGGAGGGGTTACAGAGACTCAGAGGTCTATAGGGTTTGGAGGGATTACAGAGACACAGAGGTCTATAGGGGTTGGAGGGGTTACAGAGACTCTACAGTGTTTGGAGGGGTTACAGAGACAGAGGTCTATATGGGTTGGAGGGGTTAAAGAGACAGAGGTCTATTGGGGTTGGAGGGGTTAGAGAGACACAGAGGTCTATAGGGGTTGGAGGGGTTACAAAGACTCGGAAGTCTATAGGGGTTGGAGGGTTTACTGAGAACTAGAGGTCTATAGGGGTTGGAGGGGTTACAGAGACTCGGAGGTCTATAGGGGTTGGAGGGGTTACAGAGACTCAGAGGTCTGTAGTAATTAGAGGGTTTACAGAGTCTCAGAGGTCTATAGGGGTTGGAGGGTTTACAGAGACTCGGAGGTCTATTGGGGTTGGAGGGGTTACAGAGACTCAGAGGTCTATTGGGGTTGGAGGGGTTACAGAGACTCTACAGTGTTTGGTGTGGTTACAGAGACAGGTCTATATGGGTTGGAGGGGTTACAGAGAGAGGTCTATAGGGGTTGGATGGGTTACAGAGACAGAGGTCTATTGGGGGTTGGAGGGGTTACAGAGACTTGGAAGTCTATAGGGGTTTTAGGGGTTACAGAGACACAGAGGTCTATAGGGGTTGGAGGGGTTACAGAGACTCGGAGGTCTATAGGGGTTGGAGGGGTTACAGAGACTCAGAGGTCTATAGGGGTAGGACGGGTTACAGAGACACATAGGTCTACAGGGGTTGGAGGGGTTACAGAGACAGTCTATAGGGGTTGGAGGCTTTACAGAGACACAGAGGTCTATAGGGGTTGGAGGGGTTACAGAGACTCTACAGTGTTTGGAGGGGTTACAGAGACAGAGGTCTATAGGGGTTGGAGGGGTTACAGAGACACAGAGGTCTATAGGGGTTGGAGGGGTTACAAAGACTCGGAAGTCTATAGGGGTTGGAGGGTTTACTGAGAACTAGAGGTCTATAGGGGTTGGAGGGGTTACAGAGACTCGGAGGTCTATAGGGGTTGGAGGGGTTACTGAGAACTAGAGGTCTATAGGGGTTGGAGCGGTTACAGAGACAGTCTATAGGGGTTGGAGGGGTTACAGAGACTCAGAGGTCTATAGGGGTTGGAGGGATTACAGAGACACAGAGGTCTATAGGGGTTGGAGGGGTTACAGAGACAGTCTATAGGGGTTGGAGGGGTTACAGAGACAGTCTATAGGGGTTGGAGGGGTTACAGAGACTCAGAGGTCTATAGGGTTTGGAGGGATTACAGAGACACAGAGGTCTATAGGGGTTGGAGGGGTTACAGAGACTCTACAGTGTTTGGAGGGGTTACAGAGACAGAGGTCTATATGGGTTGGAGGGGTTAAAGAGACAGAGGTCTATTGGGGTTGGAGGGGTTAGAGAGACACAGAGGTCTATAGGGGTTGGAGGGGTTACAAAGACTCGGAAGTCTATAGGGGTTGGAGGGTTTACTGAGAACTAGAGGTCTATAGGGGTTGGAGGGGTTACAAAGACTCGGAAGTCTATAGGGGTTGGAGGGTTTACTGAGAACTAGAGGTCTATAGGGGTTGGAGGGGTTACAGAGACTCGGAGGTCTATAGGGGTTGGAGGGGTTACAGAGACTCAGAGGTCTGTAGTAGTTAGAGGGTTTACAGAGTCTCAGAGGTCTATTGGGGTTGGAGGGTTTACAGAGACTCAGAGGTCTATTGGGGTTGGAGGGTTTACAAAGTCTCAGAGGTCTATTGGGGTTGGAGGGGTTTACAGAGACTCAGAGGTCTATTGGGGTTGGAGGGGTTACAGAGTCTCAGAGGTCTATAGGGTTTGGAGGGGTTACAGAGACTCTACAGTGTTTGGTGTGGTTACAGAGACAGGTCTATATGGGTTGGAGGGGTTACGGAGACAGAGGTCTATTCGGGGTTGGAGGGGTTACAGAGACTTGGAAGTCTATAGGGGTTTTAGGGGTTACAGAGACACAGAGGTCTATAGGGGTTAGGGGGTTTACAGAGACTCGGAGGTCTATAGGGGTTGGAGGGGTTACAGAGTCTCGGAGGGCTATTGGGGTTGGAGGCGTTACAGAGACTCGGAGGTCTACATGGGTTGGAGGAGTTACAGAGACTCAGAGGTCTATAGGGGTATGAGGGGTTACAGAGACACAGAGATGTATAGGGGTTGGAGGGGTTACAGAGACTCGGAAGTCTATAGGGGTTGGAGGGGTTACAGAGACAGAGGTCTATTTGGGTAGGAGGGGTTACAGTGACATAGTCTATATGGGCTGGAGGGGTTATTGAGACTCGGAGGTCTATAGGGGTTGGTTGGGTTACAGAGACAGAGGTCTATAGGGGTAGGAGGGGTTACAGAGTCATAGCGGTCTATAGGGGTTGGGGGTTACAGAGACTCGGAGGTCTATAGGCGTTGGAGGGGTTACAGAGACACAGAGGTCTATTGGGGTAGGAGGGGTTACAGAGACACAGAGATCTATAGGGGTTGGAGGGGTTACAGAGTCTCATGGGTCTATAGGGGTAGGAGGGGTTACAGAGACACAGAGATCTATAGGGGTTGGAGGGGTTACAGAGACTCGGATGTCTATAGGGGTTGGAGGGGTTACAGAGACTCAGAGGTCTATAGGGTTTGGAGGGATTACAGAGACACAGAGGTCTATAGGGGTTGGAGGGGTTACAGAGACTCTACAGTGTTTGGAGGGGTTACAGAGAGAGGTCTATATGGGTTGGAGGGGTTAAAGAGACAGAGGTCTATTGGGGTTGGAGGGGTTAGAGAGACGCAGAGGTCTATAGGGGTTGGAGGGGTTACAAAGACTCGGAAGTCTATAGGGGTTGGAGGGTTTACTGAGAACTAGAGGTCTATAGGGGTTGGAGGGGTTACAGAGACTCGGAGGTCTATAGGGGTTGGAGGGGTTTACAGACTCTCAGAGGTCTATCGTGGTTGGAGGGTTTACAAAGTCTCGGAGGTCTATAGGGTTTGGAGGGGTTACTGAGACTCTACAGTGTTTGGTGTGGTTACAGAGACAGGTCTATATGGGTTGGAGGGGTTACAGAGAGAGGTCTATAGGGGTTGGAGGGGTTACAGAGACAGAGGTCTATTGGGGGTTGGAGGGGTTACAGAGACTTGGAAGTCTATAGGGGTTTTAGGGGTTACAGAGACACAGAGGTCTATAGGGGTTGGAGGGGTTACAGAGACTCGGAGGTCTATAGGGGTTGGAGGGGTTACAGAGTCTCGGAGGGCTATTGGGGTTGGAGGCGTTACAGAGACTCGGAGGTCTACATGGGTTGGAGGAGTTATAGAGACTCAGAGGTCTATAGGGGTATGAGGGGTTACAGAGACACAGAGATGTATAGGGGTTGGAGGGGTTACAGAGACTCGGAAGTCTATAGGGGTTGGAGGGGTTACAGAGACAGAGGTCTATAGGGGTAGGAGGGGTTACAGTGACATAGTCTATATGGGCTGGAGGGGTTATTGAGACTCGGAGGTCTATAGGGGTTGGAGCGTTTACAGAGACTCAGAGGTCTATTGGGGTTCGAGGGTTTACAGAGTCTCAGAGGTCTATTGGGGTTGGAGGGGTTACAGAGTCTCGGAGGTCTATTGGGTTTGGAGGGTTTACAGTGACTCTACAGTGTTTGGAGGGGTTACAGAGACTCTACAGTGTTTGGTGTGGTTACAGAGACAGGTCTATATGGGTTGGAGGGGTTACAGAGAGAGGTCTATAGGGGTTGGAGGGGTTACAGAGACAGAGGTCTATTGGGGGTTGGAGGGGTTACAGAGACTTGGAAGTCTATAGGGGTTTTAGGGGTTACAGAGACACAGAGGTCTATAGGGGTTGGAGGGGTTACAGAGACTCGGAGGTCTATAGGGGTTGGAGGGGTTACAGAGACAGTCTATAGGGGTTGGAGGGGTTACAGAGACTCAGAGGTCTATAGGGGTTGGAGGGATTACAGAGACACAGAGGTCTATAGGGGTTGGAGGGGTTACAGAGACAGTCTATAGGGGTTGGAGGGGTTACAGAGACTCAGAGGTCTATAGGGTTTGGAGGGATTACAGAGACACAGAGGTCTATAGGGGTTGGAGGGGTTACAGAGACTCTACAGTGTTTGGAGGGGTTACAGAGACAGAGGTCTATATGGGTTGGAGGGGTTACAGAGACACAGAGGTCTATAGGGGTTGGAGGGGTTACAGGGATGTCTATAGGGGTTGGAGGGGTTACAGAGACTCGGAGGTCTATAGGGGTTGGAGGGATTACAGAGACACAGAGGTCTATAGGGGATGGAGGGGTTACAGAGACTCAGAGGTCTATAGGGGTAGGACGGGTTACAGAGACACAGAGGTCTATAGGGGATGGAGGGGTTACAGAGACTCAGAGGTCTATAGGGGTAGGACGGGTTACAGAGACACCGAGGTCTATAGGGGTTGGAGGGGTTACAGAGACAGAGGTCTATAGGGGTTGGAGGGGTTACAGAGACTCTACAGTGTTTGGAGGGGTTACAGAGACAGAGGTCCATGTGGGTTGGAGGGGTTACAGAGACAGAGGTCTATAGGGGTTGGAGGGGTTACAGAGACTCGGAAGTCTATAGGGGTTGGAGGGGTTACCGAGTCTCAGAGGTCTATTGGGTTTGGAGGGGTTACAGAGACTCTACAGTGTTTGGTGTGGTTACAGAGACAGGTCTATATGGGTTGGAGGGGTTACAGAGAGAGGTCTATAGGGGTTGGATGGGTTACAGAGACAGAGGTCTATTGGGGGTTGGAGGGGTTACAGAGACTTGGAAGTCTATAGGGGTTTTAGGGGTTACAGAGACACAGAGGTCTATAGGGGTTGGAGGGGTTACAGAGACTCGGAGGTCTATAGGGGTTGGAGGGGTTACAGAGACTCAGAGGTCTATAGGGGTAGGACGGGTTACAGAGACACATAGGTCTACAGGGGTTGGAGGGGTTACAGAGACAGTCTATAGGGGTTGGAGGCTTTACAGAGACACAGAGGTCTATAGGGGTTGGAGGGGTTACAGAGACTCTACAGTGTTTGGAGGGGTTACAGAGACAGAGGTCTATAGGGGTTGGAGGGGTTACAGAGACACAGAGGTCTATAGGGGTTGGAGGGGTTACAAAGACTCGGAAGTCTATAGGGGTTGGAGGGTTTACTGAGAACTAGAGGTCTATAGGGGTTGGAGGGGTTACAGAGACTCGGAGGTCTATAGGGGTTGGAGGGGTTACTGAGAACTAGAGGTCTATAGGGGTTGGAGCGGTTACAGAGACAGTCTATAGGGGTTGGAGGGGTTACAGAGACTCAGAGGTCTATAGGGGTTGGAGGGATTACAGAGACACAGAGGTCTATAGGGGTTGGAGGGGTTACAGAGACAGTCTATAGGGGTTGGAGGGGTTACAGAGACAGTCTATAGGGGTTGGAGGGGTTACAGAGACTCAGAGGTCTATAGGGTTTGGAGGGATTACAGAGACACAGAGGTCTATAGGGGTTGGAGGGGTTACAGAGACTCTACAGTGTTTGGAGGGGTTACAGAGACAGAGGTCTATATGGGTTGGAGGGGTTAAAGAGACAGAGGTCTATTGGGGTTGGAGGGGTTAGAGAGACACAGAGGTCTATAGGGGTTGGAGGGGTTACAAAGACTCGGAAGTCTATAGGGGTTGGAGGGTTTACTGAGAACTAGAGGTCTATAGGGGTTGGAGGGGTTACAGAGACTCGGAGGTCTATAGGGGTTGGAGGGGTTACAGAGACTCAGAGGTCTGTAGTAGTTAGAGGGTTTACAGAGTCTCAGAGGTCTATTGGGGTTGGAGGGTTTACAGAGACTCAGAGGTCTATTGGGGTTGGAGGGTTTACAAAGTCTCGGAGGTCTATTGGGGTTGGAGGGGTTTACAGAGACTCAGAGGTCTATTGGGGTTGGAGGGGTTACAGAGTCTCAGAGGTCTATAGGGTTTGGAGGGGTTACAGAGACTCTACAGTGTTTGGTGTGGTTACAGAGACAGGTCTATATGGGTTGGAGGGGTTACGGAGACAGAGGTCTATTCGGGGTTGGAGGGGTTACAGAGACTTGGAAGTCTATAGGGGTTTTAGGGGTTACAGAGACACAGAGGTCTATAGGGGTTGGAGGGGTTACAGAGACTCGGAGGTCTATAGGGGTTGGAGGGGTTACCGAGTCTCGGAGGGCTATTGGGGTTGGAGGCGTTACAGAGACTCGGAGGTCTACATGGGTTGGAGGAGTTACAGAGACTCAGAGGTCTATAGGGGTATGAGGGGTTACAGAGACACAGAGATGTATAGGGGTTGGAGGGGTTACAGAGACTCGGAAGTCTATAGGGGTTGGAGGGGTTACAGAGACAGAGGTCTATTTGGGTAGGAGGGGTTACAGTGACATAGTCTATATGGGCTGGAGGGGTTATTGAGACTCGGAGGTCTATAGGGGTTGGTTGGGTTACAGAGACAGAGGTCTATAGGGGTAGGAGGGGTTACAGAGTCATAGAGGTCTATAGGGGTTGGAGGTTACAGAGACTCGGAGGTCTATAGGCGTTGGAGGGGTTACAGAGACACAGAGGTCTATTGGGGTAGGAGGGGTTACAGAGACACAGAGATCTATAGGGGTTGGAGGGGTTACAGAGTCTCATGGGTCTATAGGGGTAGGAGGGGTTACAGAGACACAGAGATCTATAGGGGTTGGAGGGGTTACAGAGACTCGGATGTCTATAGGGGTTGGAGGGGTTACAGAGACTCAGAGGTCTATAGGGTTTGGAGGGATTACAGAGTCACAGAGGTCTATAGGGGTTGGAGGGGTTACAGAGACTCTACAGTGTTTGGAGGGATTACAGAGACAGAGGTCTATATGGGTTGGAGGGGTTAAAGCGACAGAGGTCTATTGGGGTTGGAGGGGTTAGAGAGACACAGAGGTCTATAGGGGTTGGAGGGGTTACAAAGACTCGGAAGTCTATAGGGGTTGGAGGGTTTACTGAGAACTAGAGGTCTATAGGGGTTGGAGGGGTTACAGAGACTCGGAGGTCTATAGGGGTTGGAGGGGTTTACAGAGTCTCAGAGGTCTATCGTGGTTGGAGGGTTTACAAAGTCTCGGAGGTCTATAGGGTTTGGAGGGGTTACTGAGACTCTACAGTGTTTGGTGTGGTTACAGAGACAGGTCTATATGGGTTGGAGGGGTTACAGAGAGAGGTCTATAGGGGTTGGAGGGGTTACAGAGACAGAGGTCTATTGGGGGTTGGAGGGGTTACAGAGACTTGGAAGTCTATAGGGGTTTTAGGGGTTACAGACACAGAGGTCTATAGGGGTTGGAGGGGTTACAGAGACTCGGAGGTCTATAGGGGTTGGAGGGGTTACAGAGTCTCGGAGGGCTATTGGGGTTGGAGGCGTTACAGAGACTCGGAGGTCTACATGGGTTGGAGGAGTTACAGAGACTCAGAGGTCTGTAGGGGTATGAGGGGTTACAGAGACACAGAGATGTATAGGGGTTGGAGGGGTTACAGAGACTCGGAAGTCTATAGGGGTTGGAGGGGTTACAGAGACAGAGGTCTATAGGGGTAGGAGGGGTTACAGTGACATAGTCTATATGGGCTGGAGGGGTTATAGAGACTCGGAGGTCTATAGGGGTTGGAGCGTTTACAGAGACAGAGGTCTATTGGGGTTCGAGGGTTTACAGAGTCTCAGAGGTCTATTGGGGTTGGAGGGGTTACAGAGTCTCGGAGGTCTATTGGGTTTGGATGGTTTACAGTGACTCTACAGTGTTTGGAGGGGTTACAGAGACTCTACAGTGTTTGGTGTGGTTACAGAGACAGGTCTATATGGGTTGGAGGGGTTACAGAGAGAGGTCTATAGGGGTTGGAGGGGTTACAGAGACAGAGGTCTATTGGGGGTTGGAGGGGTTACAGAGACTTGGAAGTCTATAGGGGTTTTAGGGGTTACAGAGACACAGAGGTCTATAGGGGTTGGAGGGGTTACAGAGACTCGGAGGTCTATAGGGGTTGGAGGGGTTACAGAGTCTCGGAGGGCTATTGGGGTTGGAGGAGTTACAGAGACTCGGAGGACTACATGGGTTGGAGGAGTTACAGAGACTCAGAGGTCTATAGGGGTTGGAGGGGTTACAGAGACAGAGGTCTATAGGGGTAGGAGGGGTTACAGTGACATAGTCTATATGGGCTGGAGGGGTTATTGAGACTCGGAGGTCTATAGGGGTTGGTGGGGTTACAGAGACAGAGGTCTATAGGGGTAGGAGGGGTTACAGAGTCATAGAGGTCTATAGGGGTTGGGGGTTACAGAGACTCGGAGGTCTATAGGCGTTGGAGGGGTTACAGAGACTCAGAGGTCTATTGGGGTAGGAGGGGTTACAGAGACACAGAGATCTATAGGGGTTGGAGGGGTTACAGAGTCTCATGGGTCTATAGGGGTAGGAGGGGTTACAGAGACACAGAGATCTATAGGGGTTGGAGGGGTTACAGAGACTCGGATGTCTATAGGGGTTGGAGGGGTTACAGAGACAGAGGTCTATAGGGGTAGGAGGGGTTACAGAGACATAGAGGTCTACATGGGCTGGAGGGGTTACAGAGACCCAGAGGTCTATAGGGATTGGAGGGGTTACAGAGACAGGTCGATAGGAGTAGGAGGGGTTATAGAGACAGGGAGGTCTATAGGGGTTGTTGGGTGTTGCAGAGAGGGAGATTTATAGAGTTTGGTGGGGGTTACAGAGACAGGGTGTTACAGAATTTGGTGGGGGTTACAGAGACAGGGAGGTCTATAGGGTTTGCTGGGGGTTACTGAGACAGGGAGGTCTATAGTGGTTGGAGGGGTTACAGAGACTCAGGGGTCAATAGGGGTTGGAGGGATTACAGAGGTCTATATTGTTTGGAGGGGCTACAGAGACTCAGAGGTCTTTAGAGGTTGGTGGGGTTGCAGAGACTCGGAGGTCTATAGGGGTTGGAGGGGTTACAGAGACTCGGAGGTCTATAGTGGTAGGACGGGTTACCGAGACACATAGGTCTATAGGGGTTGGAGGGGTTACAGAGACAGAGGTCTATAGGGGTAGGGGGGGTTACAGAGACATAGTCTATATGGGCTGGAGGGGTTACAGAGACTCGGAGGTCTATAGGCGTTGGAGGGGTTACAGAGAGGTCTGTAGGGGTAGGAGGGGTTACAGAGACACAGATCTATAGGGGTTGGAGGGGTTACAGAGACTCAGAAGTCTATAGGGGTTGGAGGGGTTACAGAGACATACAGGTCTATAGGGGTAGGAGGGGTTACAGAGACTCAGAAGTCTATAGGGGTAGGACGGGTTACAGAGACACAGAGGTCTATAGGGGTAGCAGGGATTACAGAGAGATACAGGTCTATCAGGGTTGGAGAGGTTACAGAGAGACTAAGGTATGTTGTGGTTGGAGGGGTTACAGAGACAGAGGTCTATAGGGGTAGGACAGGTTACAGAGACAGAGAGATCTATAGGGGTTGGGGGGGTTACAGGGACTCAGAGGTCTATAGGGGTTGGAGGGGTTACAGAGACATACAGGTCTATAGGGGTTGGAGTGGTTACAGAGACTCAGAAGTCTATAGGGGTAGGACGGGTTACAGAGACACAGAGGTCTATAGGGGTAGGAGGGGTTACAGAGACAGAGATCTATAGGGGTAGGAGGGGTTACAGAGACATAGAGGTCTATAGGGGTTGGAGGGGTTACAGGGACAGGGAAGTCTATAGGGGTTGGTGGGGGTTACAGAGACAGGGAGATTTATAGAGTTTGGTGGGGGTTACAGAGACAGGGAGGTTTATCGGGGTTGGAGGGGGTTACAGAGACAGGGAGGTTTATAGTGTTTGGTGGGTGTTACAGTGACAGGGAGGTCTATAGGGTTTGGTGGGGTTTACAGAGACGGAGGTCTATAGGGTTTGGAGTAGGTTACAGAGACAGGGAGGTCTATAGGGTTTGGTGGGGGTTACAGAGACAGGGAGGTTTATAGGGTTTGGTGGGGGTTACAGAGACAGGGAGGTTTATAGTGTTTGGTGGGGGTTACAGAGACAGGGAGGTTTACAGGGTTTGGTGGGTGTTACAGAGACAGGGAGGTTTATAGGGTTTGGTGGGGGTTACAGAGACAGGGAGGTTTATAGAGTTTGGTGGGGGTTACAGAGACAGGGAGGTTTATAGGGGTTGTTGGGGGTTACAGAGACAGGGAGGTTTATAGGGTTTGGTGGGGGTTACAGAGACAGGGATGTTTATAAGGTTTGGTGGGGGTTACAGAGACAGGGAGGTTTATAGGGTTTGGTGGGGTTAACAGAGACAGGGAGGTTTATAGGGTTTGGTGGGGGTTACAGAGACAGGGAGGTTTATAGGGTTTGGTGGGGTTTACAGAGACAGGGAGGTCTATAGGGTTTGGTGGGGGTTACAGAGACAGGGAGGTTTATAGGGTTTGGTGGGGGTTTCAGAGACAGGGAGTTTTATAGGGTTTGGTGGGGGTTACTGAGACAGGGAGGTTTATAGGGTTTGGTGGGGGTTAGACAGGGAGGTTTATAGGGTTTGGTGGGGGTTTCAGAGACAGGGAGGTTTATAGAGTTTGGTGGGGGTTACAGAGACAGTGAGGTTTATAGGGGTTGGAGTGGTTACAGAGACAGGGAGGTCTATCGGGTTTGGTGGGGGTTACGGAGACAGGGAGGTTTATAGAGTTTGGTGGGCGTTACAGAGACAGGGAGTTTTACAGGTTTTGGTGGGGGTTACAGAGACAGGGTGGTCTATAGGGTTTGGTGGGGGTTACAGAGACAGGGATGTTTATAGGGTTTGGTGGGGGTTACAGAGACAGGGAGGTTTATAGGAGTTGGTGGGGGTTACAGAGACAGGGAGGTTTATAGGGGTTGGAGGGGGTTACAGAGACAGGGAGGTTTATAGGGGTTGGAGGGGTTACAGAGACAGGAGGTTTATAGGATTTGGTTTGGGTTACAGAGACAGGGAGGTTTACAGGGTTTGGTGGGGGTTACAGAGTGGGAGGTTTACAGGGTTTGGTGGGGGTTACAGAGACAGGGAGGTTTATAGGGGTTGGAGGGGTTACAGAGACAGGGAGGTCTATAGGGGTTGGTGGGGGTTACAGAGACAGGGAGGTTTACAGGGTTTGGTGGGGGTTACAGAGACAGGGAGGTCTATAGGGTTTGGTGGGGGTTACAGAGATAGGGAAGTTTATAGGGTTTGGTGGGGGTTACTGAGACAGGGAGGTTTACAGGGTTTGGTGGGGGTTACAGAGACAGGGAGGTTTACAGGATTTGGTGGCGGTTAAAGAGACAGGGAGGTTTATAGGGGTTGGAGGGGTTATAGAGACAGGGAGGTCTTTAGGGGTTGGAGTGGGTTACAGAGACAGGGAGGTTCATAGGGTTTGGTGGGGGTTACCGAGACAGGGAGATTTATAGAGTTTGGTGGGGGTTACAGAGACAGGGAGGTTTACAGGGTTTGGTGGGGGTTACAGAGACAGGGAGGTCTATAGGGGTTGGAGTGGGTTACAGAGACAGGGAGGTTTATAGAGGTTGGAGTGGGTTACAGAGACAGGGAAGTTTATAGGGTTTGGTGGGGGTTACAGAGACAGGGAGGTTTATAGGGGTTGGAGTGGCTTACAGAGACGGAGGTTTATAAGGGTTGGAGTGGGTTACAGAGACGGAGGTTTATGGGGGTTGGAGTGGGTTACAGAGACAGAGGACAAAAGGACCTGCGGAGACAGGAGTTCTTTCGGGGTGGCGTGGGGTTAAGAGTCTGGGGCTTGGAGGGGGTTATTTTGATAACTTCTACTTTGAAAAAGGACCACTCAATGACCTCATGCCCAAAGGAACAATTTTATCTGGGACGGCAAAACCAATATTTACATACAGAGGCTTTCACTGAACCGTACTGCATGGCGGAGAAGCTATACACATGCACACCGGACAAGAAAACGGAAGTAAAACCCCCCAACCCCGGAACCAGCCTCTCTTTACCAACAGCTTCCCCTAGTGGGAGTATTACTGAGTGCTAAGGGAGTCCTGTGTCATCCACTTCAGGCTTTCCTTCACTGTCTGAACAGCCCGCTCAGTCAAACCATTTGAGGCTGGGTGGAAAGGGGCCGTCCGAATGTGACGAATACCATTTTGCTGCATGAACTCACTGAACAGCTCACTGGTGAACATCGGGCCATTATCAGTGACCAGAGAGTCAGGCAACCCGTGGACTGCAAACACTTGCCTGAGTTTGTCTACGGTTGAGTAGGTGGTGATTTTACTCATGATGTGAGCTTCTATCCATTTGGAGTGTGCATCACGATTACAAGAAACATCTGCCCCATACAGGTTCAGCAAAGTCCAAATGTAGCCCTGACCAGGGGTGGTCTGGCCACTCCCATGGGTGCAAAGGTGCTGGTGGTGCCATGTTCTGATTTGTCTGTCATTGCGTGCATGATTTTACCTTGTTCTCCAGATCCTGATCCATTCTTGGCCACCAGGTGTAGGATCCTGCAAGGTTTTTCATCTGAGATACCCCTGGATGAGTCTCATGAATTTCCTCCACAATCTGTGAACAGCCAGGGGGAGACATAATGACCCTTGCCCCCCAGAAAATGCAGCCATCCTGCAGACTCAGTTCTGTCACGTTTGGCATAATGCCTCAGTTCCTCTCCTTCCATCACTCTGGGCCAACCTTGTAAAAGGAAAGTCTTGACTTCGCACAGGACTGGGTCCCTCTCTGTAATCTACTTTTTAAAAATATATTTTTATTACATTTTTATGAGATTTACATACAATGAGTAGAATATAAAAGTAATGAAAATTAATATTAGCCCCCCTCCCCTTAACCCTTCCCCCCTTAACATCCCTGTCTAAAAAAAAAGAAAAAAGAACAAAAAGACTGAAAGGAGAAAGAAAGAAAGAATTGCCTGGATATCGAAGGAACCCCACATGCACCATGGAATTCAAAATAACTTTAGTATATCTTTATTTTTTCCCCAAATAACTAATAATTTTATCTTCAAAGGTCCTATATATTTAATCCTATCTTTTGTAGATAGGGGTGCCAATTTTTCAAAAATATATCATATTCATTTCTTAAATTATAAGTAATTTTTTCAAGTGGAATGAAGCTATATATTTCATTATTCCAATGGTCCATAGTTAAGTATGAATCTGATTTCCAAGTAACTGCAATAGCTTTTTTGGCTACTGCCAATGCAATTTTTATAATTTTTTTCTGATATTTATTCAATTTAGGTTTCAGTATTATTCCTTCAATAATGTTGGGCTATGTGGAAGTTGTATTCCAATAATTTGTTCCAGTAAAAGTCTTAGATTTATCCAAAACAAGACCAAGTAGAGTGTTTAAAAGTACCAATGTCTTGATTACATCGGAAACATTGGTCAGATAAATTTGGGTTTAATCTATTTATTTTTTGTGGTGTAATATATAATTGTTGTAAAAAATTGTATTGTACTAATCTAAGTCAGACATTTATTGTATTTGTCATACTATCAAGACATAGTCTTGATCAATTTTTTTCATCAATTTTAATATTCAAATCATTTTCCCATTTTTGTCTTGACTTATGAATTCCTGGTTTAATTGTTTTTGGATCAAATTATACATACAAGACGTAAATTTTTTAATTTATCCTTTTTGAATTAAAGTTTCTATTTCATTAGGTTTTGGCATTAACATTGTTTGACCCAGTTTATCTCTTAAATAGGCCTTTAATTGAAAATAACAGAAAAGAGTGTTATTTGATATTTTATCTGTCCACTGCTTGATCTCGGTCGCCTTTACAGGTGTCTCTGACAGCCTCTCCAGTGAAAACACAGTCTCTGGAGGCACATATGTAGTAACAGGTGTCTCAGGTAAAGACAGTTGACTCAGCGCATCGGTATTTGCATTATTCCCACTTGCTCTGTACACGATAGTATACTGGTAGGCTGACAATGTGAGAGCCCAATGCTGTATCCTGGCTGAGGCTAGCAGTGGAATGCATCTGGCTCACTGAATAGGTTCATCAGTGGTTTATGGTCCATATAAATTGTGAATGCACATCCATAGAGGTACTGATGAAAGCGTCTGACCGTAAAAACAACGGCCAGACCTTCTTTGTCTGGCTGTGACTATCCATTCTCAGCAGCCGTCAGGGTACGTGAAGCAAAACCAATAGGCTTCTCTGAACTGTCCTCCATCAAATGTGTGAGAACTGCCACGACTCCACAGGGTGAAGCGTTGTGTGAAAGGGTGACCTTGTCTGGGTCATAGTGAACAAGCAGCTTCGCTGATTGTAGGAGTTATTCCTCTTCTTTGAGAGCTTCCTCCTGCTCTTCACCCCACTGCCACTTAGTGTCATTGTGAAGCAGCTTGTACAGTGGGGCCAAAACCTTTGAGAGGTCAGGAAGAAACTTGCCATAATAATTCACCATGCCCAAAAACACTTTGAGTTCAGTGACGCTCTTGGGGCTTCCTTGATAGTTCTCACTTTGTCCTCCACAGGGCAAAGCCCCTCAGCTGTAATCTTGTGTCCCAGGTAGGTCACACTCGGATTCAGTAACACACGTTTTCCATGTTTCAATCGCAGCCCTGTGTCTGAGAGACTCTTCAGCACCTGTTCTAAGTTAGCCAGATGCTCCCCCTCCGTGGCTCCCGTGATCAAAGTATCATCAAGATACACCGCTACGTGCGGAATTCCCTGCAGCAAAGAGTCCATTGTACTTTGAAAAATGGCAGGCTAGACACCACTCCAAACACCAGGTGATTGTATTTCAATAATCCCTTGTGCATATTGATTGTGACATACCCCTTTGAATCCTTGTTGAGCAGCAACTGTTGGTACGTGTAGATTGTGTCCAACTTTGTGAACAGCTTACCCCCTGACAGGGTCGCAAACAGGTCATCCACCCGTGGCAACAGGTACTCCTCCAGCTTAGAGACCTGATTCACCATAAGCTTATAACCACATAACAATTACAGCACAGAATCAGGCCACCTCGGCCAATCTAGTCCATGTCGAATGCTTACTCTCTTCTAGTCCCACCGACCTGCACTCAGCCCATAACCCTCCATTCCTATCCTGTCCATATACCTATCCAATTCTTTTTAAAATGACAATTGCGAACCTGCCTCTACCACTTCTACTGGAAGCTCGTTCAACACAGCTACCATTCTCTGAGTAAAGAAGTTCCTCCTCATGTTACCCCTAAACTTTTGCCCCCGAACTCTCATCTCATGTCCTCTTGTTTGAATCTCTCCTACTCTCAATGGAAAAAGCCTATCCACGTCAACTCTATCTATCCCCTCATAATTTTAAGTACCTCTATCAAGTCCCCCCTCAACCTTCTACACTCCAAAGAATAGAGACCTAACTTGTTCAACCTTCCTCTGTAACTTAGATGCTGAAACCCAGATAGCATTCTAGTAAATCTCCTCTGTACTCTTTCTATTCTATTGATCTCTTTCCTATAATTCGGTGATCAGAACTGTACACAATTCTCCAAATTTGGCCTCACCAATGCCTTGTACAATTTTAACATTACATCCCAACTCCTATACTCAATGCCCTGATTTATAAAGGCCAGTATACCAAAAGCTTTCTTCACCACCCTATCCACATGAGATTCCACCTTCAGGGAACTATGCACCATTATTCCTAGATCACTCTGTTCTACTGAATTTCTCAATGCCCTACCATTTACCATGTATGTCCTGTTCTGATTAGTCCTACCAAAATGTAGCACCCCACACTTATCAGCATTAAACTCCATCTGCCATCTTTCAGCCCACTCTTCGAACTGGCCTAAATCTCTCTGCAAACTTTGAAAACCTACTTCATTATCCACAACGCCACCTATCTTAGTATCATCTGCATACTTACTAATCCAATTTACCACCCCATCATCCAGATCATTAATGTATGTGACAAACAACATTGGAGCCAGTACAGATCCCTGAGGCAAACCACTAGTCACTGGCCTCCAATCTGACAAACAGTTATCCGCCACTACTCTCTGGCATCTCCCATCCAGCCACTGTTAAATCCATCTTACTACTTCAATAATAATACCTAATGATTGAAACTTCCTAACTAACCTTCCGTGTGGAACCTTGTCAAAGGCCTTACTAAAGTCCATATAGACAACATCCACTGCTTTACCCTCATTAACTTTCCTGGTAAACTCTTTAGAAAATTCAATAAGATTTGTCAAACATGACCTTCCGTGCACAAATCCATGTTGACTGTTTCTAATCAGACCTTGTCTATCTAGATAATTATATATACCATCTCTAGGAATTCTTTCCATTAATTTACCCACCACTGACGTTAAACTTACAGGCCGATAATTGCTAGGTTTACTCTTAGAAGCTTTTTAAACAATGGAACTATGCGAGCAATACGCCAAACCTCCAGCACCATCCCCATTTCTAATGACTTGAAATATTTCTATCAGGATCCCTGCTATTTCTACACTAACTTCCCTCAAGGTCCTAGGGAATATCCTGTCAGGAACCGAAGACTTATTCAGTTTTATATTCTTTAAAAGTACCAGTACTTCCTCTTCTTTAATCATCATAGTTTCCATTACTACCCTACTTGTTTCCTTTACTTTACACAATTCAATATCCTTCTCCTTAGTGAATACCGAAGAAAAGAAATTGTTCAAAATCTCCCCCATCTCTTTTGGCTCCACACATAGCTGTCCACTCTGATTCTCTAAGGGACCAATTTTATCCCTCACTATCCTTTTGCTATTGATGTAACTGTAGAAAACCTTTGGATTTATTTTCACCTTACCTGCCAAAGCAACCTCATATCTCTTTTAGCTTTTCTAATTTCTTTCTTAAGATTCTTTTTACTTTCTTTATATTCCTCGAGCACCTCATTTACTCCATGCTGCCTATATTTATTGTAGATCTCTCTCTTTTTCCAAACCAAGTTTCCAATATCCCTTGAAAACCATGGTTATCTCAAACTTGTAACCTTTCCTTTCAGCCTAACAGGAACATAAAGATTCTGTACCCTCAAAATTTCACCTTAAAATGACCTCCATTTCTCTATTACATCCTTCCCATAAAACAAATTGTCCCAATCCACTCCTTCTAAATCCTTTAGTATTTCCTCAAAGTTAGCCTTTCTCCAATTAAAAATCTCAACCCTGGATCCAGACCTATCCTTCTCCATAATTATATTAAAACTAAATTATCTTATAGTCCCCACATATCCTCACTGTTTTATCTTCCTTCAAAACTGGAACAATGGGAGCTGCCCACCTTTAAAACTGGACGGGCTCAATGATGCCCAGCTGCTGTAAACATTCCAGCTCCTCCTTGACTTTGTCTTTCATGGCACAGGGCACCAACCTGGTCTTAAAAAAATATGGTATGGCCTCAGGGTCAACGTGGAGTTTCACGGTCACGCCCTTCAGTGTGTCTGGCTCGTCCCTGAAAACGTCACTGTACCGCTGTAGCATGTCCTCCATCGTGTGTGCATACTTCATTTCATGCCAGTTGAACCAGATATTGCGAAGCCAATCACAGCCCAAAAGACTGGGCCCACTGCCCTTAGCTATCACCAGCCTGGCATCACACTTCTGACACCTGGCTGCAATATCCACATATAACACCCCTAAATGAGGTATGGGTTGCCCCGTGTAGGTCCGGAGTTTGAGCTTAGACGGTCTGATGGGAGATAGGTTGGACCCCCCCATGTCTTCCTATAGGTCTCGTCACTAGTGACCAATGCAGTAGCCCCAGAATCAATCTCAAACTTAATGTCCTTTCCTCTGACAGTGACTGTGGCACCATGTGGTTCAGGTGGTCCCTCATCCGTTTCCACTCCAAACATGTTGTGGGCAGACGCTGCCTCTCCGTCTGCTTCTCCTAGGTGGTGTGTGGCTGCCCGAGTCTGTTGAGCTTTCCCCAGCCCAGGCTTAACCTCACCCTTTATGCTCCTGCACATTTTAGCTAAAAGTCCCCTTTTGCTACAAGCATGGCAGACAGTATCTTTGAATTTGCTAACATTTGCATAGTGTGTGCCTACACACTGAAAACATTCCACCCACTTTGCCTGTTTACCAGTCTCCCTCCTCACTTGATGCACAGCCACCGACTGCAAACCCCCACCATGTCCTTGCTGGATATTCTTAGCATTATTAGCAGCCATCTCCATGCCTTGGACAATCTCTAGAGCTTTCTTGAAAGTCAACGGCGGGGTTACCCCAACAAGCAGTGTTGTACGGTGTCATTATTAATGCCTCATACTAATCTATCACGGAGCATGTCATCCAACACGGCTCTGAAATCACAATGCTCCGACAGCTGCCGAAGCTCGGCCACAAAATTAGCCACAGACTGACCCGGCTTCCTGAAATGGCCATGAAACTTACATCGTTGGACTCTCACCAAGCCTTTCGGATGGTGATGGTTCCTCATGAGCTGGACCAGTTGGTCATATGGAATTTCTCCCAGTTTCCACAGTGTGGCAAATGATATTTACAATACAGAGGATGTCAGGTACCTCGTGCAGCATGGGTGGTGGAACTACATACAATGCATACCGGAAATAAAACCCCGCCAGTCCCAGAACCAACCTCTTGTTACCAACAGCTTCCCGATTCATACTAACTTACTTTTAATAATACTCCAAGTACAACAAGCTTGAATTGGGGATTGTTGTTCCAACCAGGTTTTAATTGCATCCCAACCAGTTGTAGTCTCCTACACCACCCTCAACTCGCTGTGTCATTAGGTTTATTTTTTTGTCTTGTTCGCATGGTGGCTACAATTTGAATGCCATCATACAGATGAAATTTCTACCTATTCTTAATTTGTTTTAGTTCAGCCCAGGTCAGTTCCACAGGCTTTTTCAGGATGTGGAAATTCCCTGAATCATTTATCAACCATTTTCCAGATCTGCTGTTTGATGACAAGCCTCCTGTTTCCTGTCACACCCTCCATCATCAGACTCGCGTGTTTCCACTCTCTTCATTTTTAAAGGGACAAGTCTTGCCAAGTCTCTGACCGATCCCCTCATTACAGTTATCACTTCAGTCACTAGAGGTCTCTGCTGAGTCAGTTTCACTGCTGTTCCGCAGAGTTCCCAAGGTGTTGCTGTTTCTGGGGACTCATCGGTGTTGGCACCAAATTGTTGAATCTCTGTCATTTTTCTGATCCTTCGGGTTCTTTCACGGGCCAGGAATGGCAAGTAATCTTAGTTCTTAATGACCATTCATTTTAAAGTACAAACGTACATCACTAGGCAAATTAAGTAAAGTATTGAGGAAACGGTGAATGAAAGCAAAGAGTATTAACGTAAGAAGATGGTGCCGCTGAAAATTCATCACCTTTATAGTCAAAATAAGATAAAACTCCTTTGATAAAGTAAATCAATGAATGGTTGCACAATTACATCACATGGTTAATACTCAGACAATGAAAAAGGAAAGGTATATGTAACTGCCAATGCATCTTTCCAACAGTCCAGCATGGAACTTTCCTTTTCTTAGTTAACCTCTTGTGTGATATATTAGTAAAATGTCTCATCAATCCTACATGTAAAGGACTATTCATGGCCCCACCTAGCCCTCCAATTTTTCCTTCTTGGATTCTTCTCTGGCTTCTTTATATTCCTCGAGGTCCCTGTTTGATTTGAAGTTCCTAAAATTTACATATATTTCCTTTTCCTCCTTGATTAATTTAGCACCCTCTCTCATAACCCAAAGTTCCCTTATTTTGCAATACCCCTCCTTCTGACCAGGATACACAGACTCAGAACACTGTTCACCTGGTCTTTAAACACACAGACACTGAACACTGTTCATCTGGTCTTTAAACACACTGACAGAGAACACTGTTCACCTGGTCTTTAAACACACAGACAGAGAACACTGTTCACCTGGTCTTTAAACACACAGACTCAGAACACTGTACACCTGGTCTTTAAACACACAGACACTGAACACTGTTCACCTGGTCTTTAAACACACAGACACTGAACACTGTTCACCTGGTCTTTAAACACACAGACACTGAACACTGTTCACCTGGTCTTTAAACACTCTGACTCAGAATACTGTTCACCTGGTCTTTAAACACACAGACACTTGACACTGTTCACCTGGTCTTTAAACACACAGACACTGAACACTGTTCACCTGGTCTTTAAACACACTGACTCAGAACACTGTACAACTGGTCTTTAAACACACAGGCACTGAACAATGTGAGATGGTCTCAAAACCTAATTAGCTGATTAAAAATCATTGTTAAAAGTAAATTTTGTTATCAAAGTACTCAACAACTCTACAAAATATTAACCATAACAGAATCAATTTAAGACCACCCAACTAGATCATGCTCTGCCCCAGAGAGATATGGAGACCAGATCATTCTCTTCCCCAGAGAGATATGGAGACTAGATCATTGGAAGTTTTGAGTAATTGTTTGGAAGATTAATGGGGAATTCACATGGAAGAGGAGTTAAGGCCTATGTAGGCCTTAACAACAACAACAAGATCAGCCATGGACATACTCAATAGAAGGGTAGGATTCAAGAGTCAGGACGCTACTCTGCTCCGCGTTCTATACATGAGATTCTACAGATGCTGGAAATCAGGAGTAACACACAACAAAATGCTGCAGCAACTCAGCAAGTCAGACAGGGAAACGAAGGGAAGTGAATGGTCGATATTTTGAGCTGACTCCCTTCAATGTGACTGGAAAGGAAGTGGGGTGTGGAGAGAAGCCAGAATAAATTAGGTGGCTTCTACCCACTTCCTTTCCAGTCTTTATGAAGCTCCTTGGCCCAAAATATTGCCCATTTATTTCCCTCTGTAGATGCTGCCCGACTTGCTGAGTTCCCCCTGCACTTTGTGTGTGTTGTTCCTCTTTTTTCCGTGTTGTTCTTGTGTGTACCCCACAGAAGGCAGGTGTAGCTTGGGCCAATGTGAGTTCCACCATTATACTTTTGATCTGGATGGAGTAAAAGAGGTTGCTGAAGGTACGTACTGGGGATAAGCTCCCATTGCACATTAAATGTCCCCAAAGGCAGGTGTCACAAATAGACCCTGACAACCAAATCCAGCTCTTGGTCTTCATGTTTGGCTTAGTTACTAACCCCAGTAGACCCGTTTCTTCTGACAGGAGAAGGGGCAAAGGCAGGTTACTGGCAAATTAAAACCAGTCGCTTTAGGCAGATGGGGCTTGTCAGCCCTGATTACCAGCTCATCTAGGAGATGAAAAATTCGGATCTCAAATTTCCCGTGATTTGTGCCTATACTCACTCATGGGGAAGGCTTTGGGAGTAAACTTTGAGGAAAAATCTGGAACTGGAGACTGTAAGGCAGTTGAATTCAATGCTGACTGGCAACTCCAGTGACACTGCTGGTACGAACCTGTGTAGGTCTCTGCCGTTCTTTTGGATTCACCAGCTGCATGGGTAACAGCTTGCTCTCGATATCGTACTGCCCTGGCTGGTGTATCACAAGAGAGCAGGGATGATACATCCATGGTCAACTCCAACCAATGGAGGGCCGCGTTCAGATGGATCAGTGTGAAGTAACTGGGCCAGGGCAGAAAGGATGCAGTTAAATGTACAGTAGTCTCTGGCAGCTGGAAAAAATGATCCACCTGGACAGGCCAGGCCAGTGAGGCTCAGGCAGCTACTTACACGAAACACCCCTTATAATAATGATCACAATATAAACATTTACTGACTAAATTCACTCACTTTACACCGACAATTTTCTCTGCTGTTTCATGAAAGCATTATCCTCCATTTTTTCCATATTTTAGCCTGCTCAGTTGATATACATTGTGCAATACAAGTATCGGGGTACATAAAATTGGTATTACAGCAGCATGTGATACTATTTGTACCCATGGACGTACAAGAACATTCGACCCCCAATTCCAAAACTTATTCCAAATCCTGGGTCACTCAATATTCTGTTTGTCTTACCAGTGTGTGTTTTAATTATTTTAGTGTGTTTAGTCCATTGGTGGATGATCCCCCTTGCCTAACCCAACAACAGGAGTCCGGTCTGCAGTCAAGTGAGGAATTGGTGGCAACTCAGTAACAACATAGTCCCACAGATATTCATCTGTATCAGTGCGTTAGATCTTGAAGTTCTCCTTCAATACTGCGTATAATCCAAAATTAAGTCCTCCATTTCTCCTTTGTTTGACCGTATGACAAGTGATAGTTGAGAAGATTTTTTTTTATTCACTATGTGTTTCACATCAATGATATCAATGTTGACATGTTTGTCTTCTGTACTGGCTCTGGAACAAGACTGACCATGGCTCCAGTCACGGTTAATGCCATCGCAACGAAGTACATTATTCTCTTCATGTTAAGTTAAACTTGTCACACGCAATGGTAATATCTGCTTTCACTTCCAATTTGAATTTTAAATTAAGTCCATACAATTCAGATTCCCAATTGTCTTTGGACCCAAGGCATCCATTTTTCCTCACCCAATTTTGTTTCGGGATAGGAAGGACAAGCACTGGCTTATCTTCCTATTACTTTAATTTTTTGACAAAGCTTCCCCAGTTCTCAGGATGACGCGACTGAAAATGACCCCCTTGATAGGACATGATCTCATCTTCTTGGAACAGTTGTTCCACCTTTGTCTCCCAAATCATGTACATCAATTGTAACGTGCCAATGGTGATACCAGTCCTGATTCTCCCCCACCAGTTATAGCTGTTTGATTGTGAGCCACCCACTTTTATCTGGAGTAGTCAGAACTTTGTACACTAAAGGAATACTTTCTCTGTAATTCCATCGGGCCCTGCAAACCTTGGATTTTAAAATGAGGTGGGTTGATGTATTCTAATCATCACTCTTGGTCCTTGACTTAATTTGATGGGACTGACTTTGAGTCAAAGTAGGCTTTACTCTGTTACTTCTTTCCTGTTTGGTGGGCTGCCACATAATCGGTCTCTTTCACAGTCACTACCAACTGTTGTACACACTTGTCTGACACAATCCATCGATCTTGGGTTCTGACAAATCTAACCATAACAGCTCCTCTAATCCTCTCATGTCCCTTCCGGTCATGAGTTTATAAGGGGTGTAACCTGTTGATGATGCCACTGTATTTCTTATTATCAACAGAACATAAGGCCAAACTACCTGCTATGATGTTCATGATGTTGCACTATTTTTGCAATCATATTTTTTAGTGTTTGATTCATCATTTCCACAATTCCACTAGACTGAGGTCTATAGGGTATATGAAATAACACACACAAAATGCTGGTGGAATACAACAGGCCAGGCAGCATCTATAAGGAGAAGCACTGTCGACGTTTTGGGCCGAGACCCTTCATCAGGTACATGAAATCTCTGCTGATTTCTAAAAGAGCCATCACATCTTGCATTATATGTGTTATGAATTGTGTGCCTTGATCTGATTCAATACTCCAGGGTGGTCCTTTCCAATAAGATTGTTGCAGTGGCCTTTCCTGTGTTTGTCTTTACTGGGAAAGCTTCCACCCACTTTGTAAAGGTATCTATTACAACCAGAATATATTTGTACCCTGCTGGGGTGGGTGGTAAGGAACTAACGTAATCTATCTGCAAATCAGTCCAAGGCCTTTCCACTGGTCTGGTGTGTCGAAGGGCTCCTTCCTTTATATTTCTATCAGGATTATACTGTGCACAATTCAAGCAATTTATGACTTAATGCTCTACATCATCCTTCATCTTAGGACACCAGCCCACTTCCTGGATCTTTTGGCACCCCTGGTGTCCCTACAGATCATGGTTCCAATGAATCATCTGGTTTCTTCCTCTCTCTGGAACTACAAACTTGCCTTCATGAAGGACAACTCTATCTTAAACAAACATTCCCTTGTGCTCTTTGTATATTTCAGACCATGCACCTTCTATCTATTTATTTAATCCTTTATCTTTCTTCTGTTCCTCAGTTAAATCCACAACTGCAATCTGTTGTTCCTTCTGCCTCCCAATCTCTCCAACCTGTGGCTGCCATTCCTGCCCAAATAAAGAACTTTGCTTCACTAATTTGTCAGCTTTTCTATTCCCCTCAAGAGATCATTTACAGTGGGACTTCACCTTTATGACTACATATTCTTTTCCCTTTGTCTCCTCAAATATATACTGCAATAGAGCAGCAGATGGGAGGGGCTTTCTGTCAGCTGAAACAAATGATCCTGCAGTCAGATTTTCTGTAAGGCTGTAACAAATGCACACGCTGTCAGAGTGTATGACTGACCCTGGCGGAAAACATTCTGGGTGGCTAACCACATATGCCACAGCGGCTAAATCTGCTGCCTGTGTACTCATGGTTTTGGGTAACTTTATAGCTATACTATACCTTTCCTGTCCATGTTCATCCTCTACACAGGTTCTCCTCTCACCATCCTGTACTGATGAGGAGCTACCTACAAAAAATTTAAAATAAGGTTTTTCTTTTTCCTTTGTGTTTTTGTTCTCAGTCATTACTTTTCCTGATCTGCTTCCAACCCCTCCTTTTTGTGTTGATACAAATGGCCCCGTGGGATCATTTGCTATCATAACCTGACACTCATGTTCACTTGCTTCGTACACCGGGTTTACCAACAAACTTTCAGCTAGAGCGTACTCGCTTTACGTTAATATTTCTTCCTTGCAGCAGCAATGTCCACCTAGCAATTCTGTTTTGCTTACTGAACCATCTTTAATCCTTCCACCGTACAGATATTGTATGGGGGTGTGTTCTGTCAGTATTGTCAGTCCCACTATGTAGGCGAAATGTTGTACTGCCCAGAAAACCTCTAACAAGTGTTTTTCACATACAGGATACCCCTGTTCTACTAGTGAGAGCATGTGTGATGCATATGCTGCTGGTCTTAACTTCCCATGTGTTTCCTGTAATTGAACTGCTGAGAGAGTGGTATTAGTTGTAGACAACTCCCATGAGAATGGTTCATTCGGATTTGGGGTTTTTAAAGCAGACGCAGTGCCCAATGCTTGCTTCAGAGCTGTGATTATCTGGGTGTGACCCGGTTTCCATTCCCAACCACATGGTTTTTCAGTGACTCCACTAAAGGAGCTGCTTGAGTGGAAAATCCATCAATGTGATGCCTGCAGTATCGTGTCAGCCCCAGAAATGACCGCAGTGCTTTCAGGTCTCAGGGAATAGGCAGTTTCATAACCTATTCTGCTCTTTGCTCATCAATTTCTCTTTTTCCAGCTGTCAAGACCATTCCCAAGTAACTAACTTCTTGTTTCATCACCTGTGCTTTTTTAGGGTTTTCCTTAAATCCCAAAGCAAGTGAGAATTGTAACAGTCCTGTCAGTAGCTGATAATGTTCCTGCTTGGTTTCAGACTACAGAAGTATATCATCTACATATTGTACCAAGCACTCAGGCTTTGAAAACCATTTTAACTTTTCCCCTAAGCTCTAGTGAAAAACAGATAGGGAATTATGAACCCCTGTGGTAGGGCAGTCCATGTACACTGCTGTCTCTGAAAGGTAAATGCAAACTTTCATTTGAGTGGATAGACTAAAATCCATTATTGATGTCAAAAACTGTGAACCATTGTGCCCTTTCATTGGTTTGACCACTGTCTCCGGGTTAGTTGCTAGAGTTGGGGCTGTTGAAAGAGTTACTTTATTCAGCTCTCGATAGTTGATTGTGAACCTCCAACTACCATCTGGTTTCCTCACTGGCCGTATGGATGAGTTAATAGTGGAGGCTATTGACCTCAGTACCCCTTGTGTACCAAACTCTGTCTTACCTTACCCACATCTTCCTCTTCTTTTTTGGGAAACCCATATTGCTTCTGTGGTTTGATGTCAGGACCGTGAATGCACACACTGCCAGACATCTTTCTGCAGTCATGCTTGTTTCTTGCAAATGCCCCTGAGTTCTGTGCAATAATTTGTTGCACCTTCTGATCATTGCTCATCTCCATTTTTATCCACATTTCACCCATTGTGCATATTCTATCCTGATATTCTCCTACTGGGATCTGCATGTGGTTATGTTATTCATGGCAGTTGGCATCTGCCAAATCATACACTGAACTGGGTCAAAACAAAGCCCCACTTTGGCCATGTAATCACACCCCAGTACATGTTCCTGCTCACTGGGTAATTCCACCAACACTACTGAATGCTCCAATGCGATGTCTCCTATCCTTACCTCCAACAGTACACTCACATGTCCCACTTGTGAATGTCCTGTGAATCCACTTAGGGCAGCTTGACCTTGTATTTCCCAATTTACGTTATTTATATTAGTGGTTCTGATGGTGGTTCGGGATCCTCCAGTGTCCGATAAAGAGGTAACGGGGCATCCTCCGACCCAACGACTCACTAGAGGTCTTCCAGTTTCATCCAACCTTGTGTCACAAACCCACATTGGTGAGGCCTGACACCATCATTGAGGCTCAGGGTACAATTCCCTGGATAGTGGTGTCTCCACCATGTTATTTTGTGGGCTCCATCTTTCTTGCCCCTCCAAGGGAAACAGCATTGCTCTGCTCTTTCTCGTCTCAGGTTTGGACATTCTCTCTTAATGTGTCCCTCTCGACCAGAGTTTTAGCGTTTAACTACTCCACCTACAGTTCTCCCTGTTACTGGCCCTGTTCCATTTCCCTGCCCTTCCCTCCCCTTGATAACGTGGCAGGGATGTCCTCGGGGAGGGTCCCTACACTCATTTCTCCAGGCAGGTGCCTGACCTTTAACAGGCATCACTTTCTCATTAAAGGGTTCAGCTGGTCTTTGTATCTCCTTTCCCCGCGCTCTACTCATTTTCCTCAGTACCCATGCCTCAGTACGTGTGGGTTCAGAAGGTTCAAACATTTCCAATGCCTTTTTAGATTTATCAGTACAGTGAGACACCAGTGTCCTCAACCACCTTTTTGAGGCATCTGGTCCTAAATGGTCCCACTCTAATGCTGTCCCATAAACCCTTGGAACACTGTCCCATAAACCCTTGGAACACTGTCCATAAATGGATGCAAATGCAGTGGGATGGTTACCTCTCTCCTCTGATCAGATCTGCTGAATCATGTCAATTAATATCTGCATATTCACCTTCCTGCTCTTTTTCAGATCCAAAAGCACATTTTACTTGTCCATGAAGCACATTTTATTCCTCACTGTGCAGTAAGTTGGGGTCCTGCAGCTTTTGAATCTGCTTTAAACACTTTGCAAGGTGGCCAGTGTTACTCTGTCTTTCCTGTGCCAATTTCTGAACTACATTCATCGCCGTCTTTAAATCTCTGCACTGTTTCCTTAATTCTTCTACTTCATCCTTCACTAGTTCAGCTGCTTTCTTCAGTTTAAATTTTTCTGTAAGTAATTTCTCACACTTCAACTGAAACTGGTTCATATGCATCAAGTCTATACCTCTCTGACCCTGTAAATCAGTAACCATTTCTCTAAAGGTTTCTACCTCCTTTCGGAGCCCTTTGTGTCTTCCTTCTAAACTATCTCGCTCGGCTTCTGCTTTATGTTGATACTCATTTCCCATTTCTGATCTGTGCCGTTCTGCCTGATCATTTTGATGTAATTCTATCAAATCCTCAATAAAAAAGCCAAAGCTACTGGTTTTGTAACTGTTTAAACTTCCTGCTCGACAGGTTTCCTTGGGCGATTTTCCACAGGGCATCCCCAGCAGTTCTCCCTTCACACCCAGAGTGACTGGCAGCTGAAACAATTGATCCAACAGGACAGTTCAATCTCTTTTTCTTGAATAGAAGCTAGAAATGGGCGAGGAATGGCTATTCACCAGTGGGGAGAAGGGGAAATGTCCCTCGGAAATTAGGTCGGTTTCTGAGAGCTGATAGTGATTGCTTTTCTAAACAGAGTGTTTGATAACACTGTAGAATTTGTTGTTTATGAGGAGAATCCCACAAGTTCAAAATAGGAATGTAGAAAACTTGTGTGAGATAAAGGAAATGGGAGGGCCAGTATGATGTTTTCTCAAATACGTGCATCTCATTTAATTACGACATATGAGTTCCTGGTCTTACTTCCTTCTGTGACAATCTCCAGGCCATCAAGCTCACCAGTCAAGCTTGAAGATGTGGAAGTGCTTGAAAAGGGTTCTCTGCCTGAACTCTGCTTTTGTATTTGCCATCTTTCTAGGTAAGGTCAGATTTTAATGTTTCAGCTCTGGTTACAGAACAGTTCGATGTGTGCAGGTTTTCAGTGTGTGAAAACGCTGTTTATCACGGTCACTTCCCAATCTGCTGATTCACACACTATATTGGAACATGTTCAGTTCCAAATTTTCACCTTCAGCCTTTGCCTTCCTCAACTTCTGTTGAATTTCCTTATTCTCAATCTCCCTCACCTAGTCTCTCTCTCTATACCTCCGCCTGTCCACACACTTTCACCCTCAATGTCCTTGTCTTTCATTTGGTCTCATTTAGCTTTTCATTTTTTTTTGGTCCTTCAACACATCTATCAGTTGCTTTATACAAGTCCTTTTGTCTTTCCCTGTCTCCCTCCCTCTCTCATATTATTGTTTGAACGGTAAATAATGTTTCTCTTTCTGCTGCACGTATTGCTGTCCTCTTGCTGTGACCTTGGAACCATTTCCTGTCCAGTCACCGTTTGATGCCGTGTTTACCACATCCTGACATGCTCCTCGCCTTTCATAGAAGCTCGAGGCACTCAGACCCACCAACTCTTTGCCTCCAGCCCCTGCTTCCCTGTCCATCCCTACAGTGTTGAGAAACAAGGGAGACAGCTTCCTCCCAAAGAGAGAGGGAGGGGATATCACATTTTTTCAGGATGTTTTAATTGGTCTATTTGGATTTCAGAGAGGCATAATCTCATGGAACACCTCAGCCTAGAAACAGACCATTCAGCCCATCCAGAACATGCTAACCTGTGATTCTGCCTAGTCCATTAAAGCAAAACCTAGATCACAGCCCTCCATACCCCTCCCAGTCATGTACTTATCCAAATTTCTCTTAAATTTTGAAATTGAACCCACATCCACCACTTCCTCTGTCAACCCGTTTCACACCCTCACCACCCTCTGAGTGAAGAAGCTCCCCCAATGTTCACCTTTCACTCTTAACCCATGAACTCTAGTTCCACCCACCCAACTCACTTGAAAAAGCCTGATTGTGTTTACTCGATAGTCCTCATAATTTTGTAACAAACCTCCCCTCATCCACCTGCAATCCAGGAAAACAAAGTCCTACCCTGTTAGATCTTTTCCTGTAACTCAGTTCTTCAGTCCTGGCAAAGTCTTTGTGATTTGTCTCTGCATCCTTTCAGTCTTATTGATATTGTTCCTGAAGGTACAGTACTGTGCAAAAGTCTTAGGCACACGTAAAAAAAATCTGTAAAGAAAAGATACTTTAAAAATAATTAAAAGTTTCTAGATATCAAAACTTTACTATGAAGAGCAGTAAACAGTAAAAAGCTAAATTAAATCTATATTTATTGTGACCACCCTTTGCCTTTAAAACTTCATCAGTTCTGAGTTCCCCTGTTGTGCAGTTTTACAAGAAAATCTGCTGGTAGGTTGTTCCAGGTATCGTGGAGAACATGCCACAGTTCTCCCCCAGACTCTGGTGTTTCACTTGCTTCTGTCTCTCCAGGTAATCCCAGACAGTCTCCATGATGTAACTACTTTTAACATTTTAACTACTGTTGTAACTAAATGTTATAATTATGTGAGTTCTGTCAGTCTTTTATCAATTATGGTATTGTCTGCACTGTTGCAACTAAATGTTAACTATAACTATGTGGTTTTGTGTAGGTTTATGGTTTGTTGGGTGGTAGTGCTGATCTCTTGACTTGGTGTGTCTGGGTAGTATTGTTCTGTATGATGGGTTTGGAGTTCCTTTCTGGGGAACATGCTAAGACGATAGCGCAATATCGATATGCAGCAGCCTCACCCGGACTCTGGATTGGGGATTAACAGCGTTATGTGGTTTTTCTTGTGTGGTCTGTTTTGGGATATCATTCCGGACAACGTTATCTCATTTTTTAAACTGCATTGCATTTGTGTTTTCTAAATGACAATAATCTGAATCTGATGTTGAGATCAGGGCTGTGTGGAGCCAAACCATTTAAAATCATATAAAAATCTTGGGTGCCAAAGAGTTTTGCACCAAACTGTAGGTGACCAGAACGGAGCACAATAATCCCAGTAAAGGCCTCAGTTGTTAGGAATTTGTTTACCAAGTCCCACAGGACCAGCTGATGAAGAATGTAAAAGCCCATGGGGCCCAAGGGAGAGCATCTCTCAAGGTCAGTAACAGATAATAATAGTTGAAGTTGAAATGGGTGGACAGCTTTGTACAGTAAGTATCAGGTGATCAAAAATCATTTGAGAGGGTAGCAGTGTGGGGGAAAGATGACAACTACTGGGGGACGGGATTTGAGGTAGGTTCACGGATTCTATGTCCTTTCAGAAATCTTATGGCAGAGGGGAAGAAACTATTCTTGAATTATTGTGTTTGTGTCTTCAGGCTCCTGTACCTCCTTCCTATCATCAGAAAGGAGAAAGAGGGCATGTCCTGGATGATGGGTTGCATCTACAAGGAGTACTGCTCCTTATAGATATCCTGGATACTACAGAGGCTAGTGCCCATGATGGATCTGACAACACTTACAACTCCCTGCAGCTTACTTTGATCCTGTGCAGTAGCCTCCCCCACCCCCTCCCCCCACATACCAGACAGTGATGCAGACAGTTAGAAAGCTCGCCATTGTACATCTGTAGAAATTGTTGAGTGTTTTTGGTGACATACTAAATCTACTCAAACTACTAATAAAATAAAGCCACTATCTTTTTTTTTTGAAGTTTCAACAATATGTCAGATCCAGATTCAAGCACAAGAATGATTCAGGAAATAAAGGGTTAAAATATGAGGAGTGAGTGATGTCTCTGCGCCTGTACTCATTGGAGCTGAGGAGAATGAGGGGGAATCTAATTGAAACCTATTAAGGCCTAGATAGATGGGACATGGAAAGGATGTTGCCCACAGTTTGGAAATCTAGGACCAGAGAGCCCAGCCTCTGAGTAGAGGGACATCATTTTGGAATAGAAATGAGGAGAAATTTCTTTAGTCAGGCAGTGGTGAATCTGTGGAATTCACTGGCACAGACAGCTGTGGAGGCAAAGTCATTGAATATATTTAAATTGGAGGTTGGTAGGTTCTCGATGAGTCAGGGTATCAAAGGCTGTGGGTAGAAGGCAGGAAAATAAGGTCGAGCGGGAAAGTAAATCAGCCATAATGGAATGACAGTACAGACTCAAGGGGCCAAATGGCTTACCTCAGCCCCAGTGTGGTGTTATGTCCTTATTCAGAAACAATCATGCTTCACTTCCCTTGGGCTCTACTCCAGCCTTTCTTTTTGTGTATTTATTTTGTTCCCAAAGTAACCAGACTATAAAAGGAGACAAAATAAAGCTTTAATTAAGATGACAGAGTGCCAGACTTTGTGGAAAATGTCCCAGTAAAAACCATGCCAACCCCCTCAGAGGTGGGTGTTATCTCATAAGGCAGAGCGCTGATGGAAAATATAAATTGCTTCACCCGTGACGATGCTCTGCAGGTTTCGAAGATGGAGTCACTACCTGGGTTTACTCACACATCCAACCACTCTCCTCTTGCCCAGCAAAATCCATCAGATTCACCCTGATCTCATCAGCAGAAACAGGGAGTGAAATCAAAGAGAGCGACAGGTTACACAATACAGATGTCTCCAGAGCTCACCCCTGGGGGAGTCGTCCTGTTCATCACCTCCATTACACTTCGTTTATTGTCATCTGACTGTATATATACACAACCAAAATGAGACAACGTTCCTCCGAATCACGGGGTACCCACACAACATGCATCTCACACAGCACATCAAAAATCTTACCATTAGTAAGTTGCAAAATATAATTATAAATGCATGTACTGCACAGCACAGGTAAATAATAAAGTATATCAGTAAACAATAAACAGGTAAACAGTAAACACTGAACTATCATAGGTGGGACAGGAGGCTGGTCCCACATGCAGGACACAAGCATTGAAATACTAGGGGCAGGATAAGAACAACTAAACAATAGACAAGTGGTGACCATGGTGTGCATGAGAGACATGACATTCAAGGTGATCCTGGGGTTCCAGGAGAGTCAGAGTTCAGGCACAGAGTTCACTGCACAGGCCACATAACTCCTAGGCAGGGCCTAGACCTCCCAGGCAGGAACATGGGGGCCTGAGCAGGTCACAGGGCACCTGGGAAGGTTGCAGGGAACATCCATCAGCAGCAAGGGATGGAAAGGGGTAGAGTCCCCTATCAGGCAACAGCAGTCCAGCCAGGCTTGTACAGTCAGAGGCAAGGGATAGGAAGGGAACTAGGTCCAGGGTGACAGCCAGACTTACTCAGAGAACCCATCTTTAACAATAAAAACTCCAACACAGAACAACCCCCAACTCCATTCACTACCAGAGACCCCTATATACACCAGCAGCCAATGGGCATCTGGTGCATCTCCTTGAGCCCCAACAAGCCACGATGATCCACAGGTGTGACTAATTGGGCTCAAGGGGGAAAGGAGGGTCGGCTACAAGACCCGGAGTATGGGCTCAGGACCGGACCATAACATGAACAGGTAAACACTGAACAGTGAACATTTAAATAGTAAACAGTGAACAGGTTGCTGTCCAAGTGAGATCTTGGTCATCAGGACTGGACAGAAAGAGGGAAGACGTCAGAGTGATTTGGTGGAGGGAAGCGAAGGAGTACAAGCTAGAAACTGATAGGTGAAGCCAGGTGAGTGGGAAATCAGGCTGTTGGACAGCTGGACAACAATTCCCTGATCTGCGTTATGGAGGGAGCCACACATTGAGATTGTTAAAACTGGTAATGACTCCTTTCAGACAGCAGGATGATGACTGCCTTGCACCACAGGAAGAACATCTTCCCATCACCGGGACTCACAAGTGGCGATCCCACAACAGGAACTTCATGGTCAGTCTGTCACACTCCTGGGTTTGCACCTTGAGCTGTTGAAGAGAAGTGAACAACCCTTCGAATCTTCCCACAATGAAACCAAAGAGAGGAGAGCCCTACCCCAATTCTGACTACTGAGAAAGGAGCAGAGCCCCACCCCTATTCCTGCTCTCCACCCTATTCTGACTCCTCATAAAGAGAGCGGAGTTCCACTCCCATTCCGACTCCCCACCCCCACAAAGGGAGCAGACCAAGCCAGCAGTTCCCTCTGGACCGGTGACGCTGCGATTGCCCAGTGAGTGGAAGAGTGAGTGATGTAGGCTCCGGATCTGTGATCCTGCATTCTTGCCTTCAAGCTACCCTACTTGCCTTTGTCTGCTTTCTGCAGTGCCGGGTCCTTGACAAATCGAAGCAGAGCTCAGACTGGGTTCAAAGCTGAGCACATCTCTCTCAACCTGATTTGTGAGCCCTGCATCTTGGTCAATCCCATCACGTGCTTCTGTGAGTCTTCCCTCAAGATGGGGATCTCAGCTGGAATTGCTCGTCCTCTATCAGTCAGTTGTTAAGGTGCAGGAATGTGGAGCCACCTGTATCCACAGTGAGGACCTCTGCTCAGACCATTGCATGGTACCAGATACATGGAGGCCACCAGGAGAGATGCAGACTTGCGAAATGTTCAGATGGTTGACTTGAGTCTCCTCCTCCAGACCTCTGGGTGAAGGACTGGAGTGTATTCCAGATGATCATTAAGTTGAGGGAGTCAATCAGCTCCCACAGTTTTGCTGTAATACTTGGCCGTGCTGGGGTCTGGAATGGTCCCTCTCCTTGACAGTACAGTTGAAACCTGCTTCCTCCAAGGTTGAAGACCTGCTATCACGAGTGATTATCAGAGCAGCTGCCTCTAACAGCTCAGACCTGGAGCACAAATATTCACCCTGTGTAACAGTACACCACCCTGGCACATGGTGAGCTGGGGCAATTGTCCCAACGATCCAGTCAGAGCTAACCAGATACCTGTAAAAAGTATTCACCCACTTGGAAGTTTTCATGTTTTATTCTTTTACAACATTGAATCACAGAGAATTTAATTTGGTTTTTTGGACACTGATTAACAGAAAAATACTTTTTTGTGTCAAAGTGAAAACAGATCTTTGCAAAATGATTTGAATGAATTACAAATATAAAACACAAAATAATTGATTGCATAAGTATTCCTCCACACCCCCCCTCCCACATTTTAATATGACACACTAAATCATCACTGGTGCAGCCAATTGGTTTAAGAAGTCATGTAATTAGTTAAATGGAGATCTCCTGTGTGCAGTCGGAAGGGAGGAAGGGAGGTGGGCTCGGCTCGGCTCAGCTCAGCTCAGAGCTGAGGAACTGCTGGGGTGTTGTGGGGGGCATTCTGTGGGAATATTGACCAATGGCCTGTACAGGTTTGGAAGGATATTCGTACACGTTTCCTTGAAAATTCAGATAGGATGACAGGGAGGGAGACTGATGGTGACAGCAGCAGCTTGGAGTTTGAGTGGGAAGAGGTGCGGAGACGGACTAAGAATAGGAAGGTGATGGGTTGGAAGAGAAAGAAAGGAGTGGGCCTAGTGAAGGTGGATCAGAAAATGAGGGAAGAGAAGTTGAGGAGAAGGGCCCGAGGGCAAAATTGCTAAATGTACTGGTAAGATTTGAGGGGGAAGGTGGAGTAAAGAAAATCAATCCGCTTAATCTAACAAAAATCATCAGAGGGCAAGTAGGGGAAGTGAGCCATGGGAGAATTTTAGGAGATGGAAACCTGCTGATAGGATGTAAAACTAAAGAGCAGATGGAGAAGGCAATGAAGGTGACTAGTGTTGGGAAATCAAAGAGTCCAGGGATGTTTGAGTTGGAGCACAAAAGGCCAATGGTTGCAAGGGGGTGATCTCTGGGGTTCCCCTCAGTGTTAATATGAAGGAGCTAGTGGAGAACTTAAGGGTGAGGAATAGTTCAGTGAAGAGTGTGAAAAGAATGATAAGGCGAGCAGAGAAAAGGGAGACTGAAATTGTTCTGGTAGAATTTGAGGATAAGGTGCCTCCAAAGGAGTTATATTTTGGATTTCTGAGATACAATGCAAGAGAATATATACCAAAACCAATGAGGTGTTTCAATTGCCAGGAGTTTGGGCATGTGGCCAAAGTGTGCAAAGGAAAGAGAAGATGTGCAAGGTGTGGTGGGGAACATGAATACGGAAAATGTGAAGAGGGAGTGGGACCAAAGTGCTGTAATTGTTGAGGTAACTATAGTGTAGCATACTGGGGATGTGAAGTGGTGAAAAAAAGAGGTAGAGGTGCAGAAGATAAGGGTGAAGGAAAAAGTCTCATATGCTGAGACAGTCAAGTTGGCGGGACAGAAGAAAATGAATGACGGAGGATGTAGCAAAGAGCAAGTGGCAGCTAAAGAAAGGCAAGATAAGAAGAATGCATGGATAGAGAAGAAGCAATCAGTGACCTTTATAGCAGGAGTGGTAAATGCAACTTGTGAGATCAAACCTAAAGCTGAAAGGATTCAGATTATTTTGAAAGCTGCAGAGCACCATTTGGATATGATAGGGTTAAAATGGGAAGAGGTAAATGATGAACTCAGGGTACGGTCAAGTCAAGAGACAGTATGTGTGGGTTGATATTACTAATAATGCTACTTCTTCCATGGAATGCAAGAAGCCTGATTGGTAATGGACAAGATTTCAAGCTGTTTATAGCTAGTAGGAGAGAAAAGCCAGATGTGTGTATCCAGGAGACCTGGTTAAAACCTAATATAGGTTTTGTTTTATATGGTTATGAGGCAGTAAGGCAAAGCAGGAGAAAGGGGGGAGGAGGAGGAAGTACAACTTATGTAAAGCAAAGTACTCCTTATAGAATACTAGGTATAGGAAGTGAACAAGTGTATGTGGTAGTAAAAGTATGGGCTAAAAGGAAAGAGTTGGAGATTGTGAATTATTATAATCCATGCAAAAGGCTAGAGTTAAACAATCGAGGAGATAGAAGGGCAGAATAGTAGTAACGTTGTTTGGTGTGGTGATTTAAATGGACATAATGTATCATGGGGGAGTGACAGAACAGACATCAAAGGTCAAGTAATAGAGGAGTTGCTAGACGAGAAGTATTTAGTGTGTCTAAATGATGACAGTAGTACTAGAATTGATGTTAATACAGGTAAAGAATCTGTGCTTGCTCTTACATTAGTATCAAACGCTATTGTATCAGTATGTGAGTGGTTACTGTGGTGAACTACATATACCTGTCTGGACACGCCCCCCCCCCCCACCCACCCGGCTGACTGCTCCTGTGGCTCCTCCCACGGACCCCGGTATAAAGGCGATTGGAGACACAGCCCCGGCCTCAGTCTCTAGGATGTAGTGTGGTGGTCAATTGCTGCTTGTTCTTTCTTCCAGCCAATAAAAGCCTATATCTCGCCTCACATCTCCGAGAGTTATTGATGGTGCATCAGTTAGTGTACCAAGAAGGAACTGGAGGAAGTGATCATTACCCAATCTGGTGCAAGATAAATGTTTCTGCCTCATGGGTCACAGAGAATATAGGTGGGAAATGGATCCTTGAGAAAGCCAATTGGTAGAAGTTTCTGGAAAAAAGTGATAGATATCTAAGTCAGGTCAGTGATGAGATGAACATAGAGACACTTGACAGCATATTAAAATAAGGTATAATATCAGCTGCATTAGAATCCATTCCTAAAAGTAAAGGAGGAACAAAGAAGAGAGTAATGCCATGGTGGGATGATAATTTTAATGAAGCAGTGAGAAATAGAAATGTCTTTTAAATTGGTTAAAAGAACTCATAACTTCCAACATATGATTCAGTACAAACAAGCTCAGGCAGTAGTGAGGACGACAATAAGACATGCTAAAAGGAGTATTGTGATTCAATCGGAAACACAACCCAAGTAGGAGAGGTGTGGGGGATGATAAAAAAGATGGGAGGGGACAGGAGAGAGTGGAGGTACCCAGTTCTGGTGAATGGAAATGTGACTGCAGTAACAAATAAGGAAAAGATCGAGTTGTTGGCAAGTACTTTATTATGGTACATAGTTCTGATAATTTGTCTGAGAAGAGAAGAGGTAGAGAGAGAACAAAAGCTGAAAATACGGAGGCTTTATGTAGGAAAACTAACCTTGATGATGTGCAAGATGTCCCTTTCAGCATGGGAGAATTAAGGAAGGAACTAGATAGAACAGGAAAGACTACACCAGGTAAAGATGAAATATGCTATAGTATTATAAAACACCTGAGTGAAGGAGGTCTGGAGAAACTACTGCTTCTGTATAACAAAGTCTGGGATGAAGGGAGAATACCAGGGAGCTGGAAAGAGGCAATAATTATTCCAATAAGGAAGCCTGGAAAAGATGCCAGCAGGCCAGGAAATTACAGGCCAATTTCCTTAATGTCTCATATATGTAAACTTATGGAACATATGATAAATGAGAGGTTAGTGTACTTTCTGGAAAGTAGAGGTATGGTGGCTACGTATCAAAGTGGGTTCAGGAAAGGAAGGAATACTATGGATCCAGTGGTGTGTCTAGAGGACAAAATAAGAAAAGCACAAGTAAATAAAGAGACAGTGGTTCCAGTTTTTTTTGATGCTGAGAAAGCCAATGACATGTTATGGAAGGAGGGGCTCCTAATCAAGCTGCATTTAATGGGAATTGGGGGGGCAATGTTCAATTGGGTTAAGGACTTTTTAAACAGGAGAACTATTCAGGTGAAGATAGGATCAGAGCTATCAAGTCAGTATGTTGTAGAAAACGAGATGCCTCAGGGGAGTGTAGTGAGTCCAACTTTATTCTCCAATTTAGTAAAAGATATATTTGTAAATATATCAACGGAAGTGGGAAGGTCATTGTTTGCAGATGATGGGGCTTTGTGAAAAAGAGGGAGAAATATTGAACATATAGTTATGAAAATGCAAGATGGAATTAATCAAGTTGAAGAGTGGAGGCAAAGTGGGGTGTTAAATTTTCAGTGAAGACAAAAACCATGTTCTTTATAAGGAAAAAACTCAGGGGACTTAATTTGACTCTGTATGGAAGTAACCTGGAGAGAGTTGAAAGTTTTCGGGTTTTGGGAGTGCACTTTGACTTGAGATTAACATGGAGCGAACATGTTAGATATGTAGTTGCTAAATGTAAAAATGTGATAAATGTCATGAGGTGTCTTGCTGGTTTGGAATGGGGTGCTGGTTTTGCATCACTGAAGTATATTTATGTAGCATTGATAAGATCAAGATTAGATTATGGAGGTAATGTATACGGGTCAGCAGCAAAATCTGTGTTAGCAGAACTGGATATCGTGCAAGCTCGGGCTCTAAGAGTGTGCTTGGGAACGGTTAGAACTTTCCCAGCGTGTGCACTCCAAGTTAATGCAAATGAAATGCTATTGGGGCTTCGATGTAAACAGCTGGAGGCCAATTACTGGATTAACTTAAGGGGGCATGGTGATAGCCATCCTACAAAAAGGATGTTGGAGACATGCTGGGAGAAGGAAAGGACACAAAAAGAAAGTTTTGGCTGGACAGGAGAGTTTTGTCCAAGTGTCATGTGGCCTGTCAGACCTTTCTGGGTATTAGAAAATCCCTCTGTAGATTTGGATTTGCTTAAGATTAAATGCAGTAATAAAGCGGCTAATATACTGAGTGAATATCATAGGTATTGGGAATAGACGTACAGATTTTTACGGATGGATCAAAGGATCCAGAAATGGGTGCAACAGGGTCTGCAATTGTTGTGCCAAGTTATCAAGTGGAAATTAACAAGAGAACACCGGGTTGCTTGAGCGTTTATGTAGTTGAAATGTTTGCCATATTGTTAGCACTAGAATGGAGTGAGCAAGGTGATTCAAATAATTTTGTGATATATAGCGATTCTGTATCAGCCCTTGCAAGCATTAAGGCGGGTACAGCTAGAGGACACCAGGATCTGCTTTATGAAATCCTGTTTGCAAATTCAAGACTGGCAAGACAAGGCAAAAATATCGCATTCATCTGGGTTCCAGCACATTCGGGTATTATGGGAAATGAGACAGCAGATAAGCTGGCAAAAGCAGCAATCAAAAAAGGATCTGTAGAGGTCAATATTAAACTATCAAAATCAGAGGGGAAGAGCATATTGTGGAGAAGGATAAATCAACAGTGGCAGCAGCATTGGAATAGAGCAATAAAAGGAAGACATTTACATTCAATTCAGACCAGAGTAGATATGGGAAGGAGTAGTGGAGTAAAGCAGAAGGAGAAAGTCATTATAAGTAGACTGAGAATTCGGCACAGCAACCCTAATGGTACTCTGGCCATCATAACTAAACATCCAACAGATTTTTACGATCTATGTCAGGAGACATAGATCATATCATTATTTCATGCAGGACATTTTCACAGGAAAGACAACAAATGCTACAACAACTACAGAAAACAGGACTGGTAAAGAACAGTGTTAAAGATTTATTGGAATATGGGGAGAGTGATTGGGGAGGAAATGGTTATTTAGTTTTTTAAGGGCAATGGGTCTGGAAAGATGACTTAGGCAGTCAAGAGAATGGACAATGAGGGAGAGTAAATCCTGAAGATGGCAGTAAAGTAACGGTGTGGATGCTAACTGCCGTAAAAACTCAAGGAAGAAGAAAGAAGAAGACCTGTGTGCAATCAAGGTGTTTCAATTCATTGTTGTAAAAATACAAATGTATCTGGAAGGTTCAACTGTTGGTGAGTCAGTATCCTGGTGAAAACTAAACCATGAAGACAAAAGAACCCTTCAAGCAACTCCAAGAAAAGGTTATTGAAAAGCACAAGTCAGGAGATGGATACAAGAACATTTCCAAGTTACTGAATATCCCTTGGAGTACAGTCAATCATCAAGAAATGGAAAGAATATGGCACAGTTGCAACTCTGCCTAGAGCAGGCCATCCTCAAACACTGAGTGAATGTGTGAGAAAGGGGCGAATGAGGGAGGCCACCGAGAAAGCTATGACTACTCGAGAGGAGTTGCAAGCTTCACTGCTGGAGATGGGAGAGACTGTGCATACAACAACAATTGCCTGGGTGTTTCACCAGTCACAATTTTATGGGAGAGTGACAAACAGAAAGCCACTGTTGAAAAAAAACTCACATGAAATCTCAGAGTTTGCCAGAAGTTATGTGGGAGGTTCAAAAGTATGATGAAACCAAAATTGAGCTTTTTGGCCATCAGACTAAATGCTATGTTTGGCATACACCAAACATCATTAAAAACACACCATCCTGACTGTGAAGCAAGGTGGTGGCTGCATCAAGCTGTGGGGATGCTTCACTGCAACAGGCTCTGGAAGGTTTGTGAAGGTAGAGGGTCAAATGAAAGCAACAAAATGCAGGGAAATCCTAGAGAAATCTGATAAAGACTGCCAGAACTACAGGGAGTGCCAGAACATCAAAGTTATTGTCCTGGAGTGACTAAATCAAAGTCCAAATGTCAATCAAATTGAGAATTTGTGGCTGGACTTGAAAAGAGCTTTTCACTCATGATCCTCATGCAATCTGACCAAAATTGAGCAGTTTTGTAAAGACGAATGGGGAAAAATTGCAGTGTCCAGATGTGCAAAGCTGATGGAGACCTATCCACATGGACTCAAGGCTGTAATTGCTGCCAAAGGTGCATCTAGTAAATACTGACTTGAAGGGCTGGTGAGTAATTATGCAATCAATTATTTTGTGTTTTATATTTGTTATTAATTTAGATCACTGTAGAGATTTGTTATCACTTTGACAGAAAAGAGTCTTTTTCTGTTGATCAGTGTCAATAAAAGCCAAATTAAAGTACTGTGATTTGATGTTGTAACACTATAAAACATATCAACTTCTGGGGGGGGGGGGGGGTTGAATACTATTTATAGACACTGCAGATACCAGACAAGAAATCAAATTGACATGACTTGAAATCTAGTGTAACAGCTGTATGGTTGGTCCTTCTTACCAACCCAGTAGCCAGGTGGCTTCATCTCCCAAACCCAATGGGTTTCCTGTTGGACATATACTGCATTTCTGCTGTTCTTAAGGATGGACAGAGGTGGTGAAAATTGTGAAGAGACTCTCTGCTGCCATTGAGGGCAAGGTTTGTCATGGTAACTTACACGTCCATAGCTGTTTAATCCTCAATTCCAACACCAGAGTGACTCTCACTCATCACCCTAATCCTCAATTCCCACACCAGAGTGACTCTCACTCATCACCCTCCACACCCTTTTCACTTCAGGGTGGAATGCTTTAAATCGACACTATTCAACTGAGGCCATACTAACGCCACTCACTTTTCTCAGGATGGTGCGGACAGACTCCACGAGCAATACCAGTTGTGATTTTATTGCTGTGCCCTGTAAAGCTGTCACAAGCACAGACTCTCCTGTGGGATCTGGGCCCACACAGGCAGGCTGTGGAGTAGGTCAGTTATCACGCTCGTGAGAATGAATGTTCCAGCTAATTAATGTTTCTTTATGGTGGTGTTTAACTCTCTTCCTCTTGTTCCAATCTTGTCCAGATGCACAGTGACATGTTGCTCTCTGCTCACCCTGGTCCTTGCCTGGGAAAGATGAACCATTTTGATTGATGCTGTAAAGGAGTGTTATTCATTTTGTGTTTGCAGTCGCTGTGTTACCTTTTATCTTTCAGTCTAAGAGTTTCAGTTAACAGTCCTGTTGGCCGAGTGTTTATTGATTTTCTTTTCCTTCAAATTCTCATGAAAGTCAGAGATCTTCTGACCTGCTTCAGAGTCTCTCTTTCTTTCTGCTCTTGAGCCACCCCTGAACGTTTCGACAGAGTTCTCAGTGGGAGTGAGGGCAGACCTCCATTCAGAAACCCAAACAGTCCTTCCGGGTGAGACAACACTTCACCTGCAAATCCACTGGAGACATCAATTGTATCCAGTGCTTCCTCTTCATTGGTGAGACTTGACGTAAATTGGGGACCACTTTGTCAAGCATCTCCCCTTCCACCTCCTTTTTTTTCTGACATCTTCCCTCATCCTTTCAAATCCTGATGAAGGGTCTCAGTCCAAAACATCGACTGCTTGGTCATTTCCACAGATGCCTGATCTGCTGAATCCCTCCAGCATTTTGTACGTGTTGCTCTGGATTTCCAGCTCTGCAGAATCTCTTGTGTTTATGCCTTCCAAAGTGCTTCCTGTATCTGAGCATTTATCCCCTGTGACATGTGCAAAGGGGATCTTTCTCCTTTGAAAAACACTTCTTAAACTTAGTATTTTTGTCTTTTCTATTGAGGATAACTTCATGTTTTGCAGCCTTGTGCTCCATCTGTCGTGCTCTTACTCAGCCATACAGCCTGTCTATCATCTTAATATATCCTCGCACTCACAATACAACGCTAAATCTCACTTTGTTTGGTATGATTGGCAAAGTTCTGAATATTAGGTTTGGTGTCCTCATCTCGGTCACAGATATGACTGAATATAGTCTGGGGTGTGAGCAATGTCTTTAAAGAACTCCACCCTCATATGACTGTGGATAGTCTGGGATAGAAACAATGTCCGACAGTACGCCACAAATGCAAGTTGTAAAGGTTTATTCACTTCTCTCTCTAAGATGCACAGAATTATCTGCAGTTCCAGGCAGTCTCACTTAGTTGATGAACTTCCTGTATAGAACCTTCCTGAAAGAGTTCTGAAAATCTGGACAAGTCATATTGAGTAGTGTTTCCCACTATTACCACATGCACCCTCTTTAATGTACACTCAATGGCTACGTTATTGTGTGAACCTGTATACCAGATCATTCATGTAAATATTTTAATGCAATTCCCATCCCTGTTTGGACTTGTTGATACATGGCTTCCTCTTCTGCCAAGATGAGGCCACCCTCAGGGTGGAGGAGCAACACCTTGTATTCCGTCTGGGTACCCTCCAACCTGATAGCATGAACATTTATTTCTCCTTCTGGTAAACAATTTGCTCTCCCCCATTCCCCAGTCTGACCTTTATTCACCAGCCTATTACTTCTCCCGGGTCACCTTCTCTTCCCCTTTCTCCATTAGTCCACTCTCCTTCCCTGTCAGATGCTTTCTTCTCCAGCACTTGACCATCCACACCCATCTGGCTTCACCAATCACCTTCCATTTCTTTCTCCTCCCCTCACATTTCTTTATTCTGGCATCTTCCCCCTTCCCTCTCAGTCCTGAAACAGTGTCTTGGCCCAAAACGTTGACAATTTATTCATTTGCACAGATGCTGCCTGAGCTGATGAGTCCATCCAGCATTTTGTCTGTGTTGATTTGCATTTCCTGTGTCTACAGAATTTCTTGTGGTTTTAATTCCTACTGTTGCCTAAACTAACTCTTTTGATCAGACAAATAAGAGTGGACTCCAAGAAGGCTAGGATCAAACCCACTTGATTTGCAAAATACATCACGGTGAGTCCGCCTAACAATCGGGGTGTCCTGGACTCCAAATGAGCAGCAGAAAGTTCCTCCTTTTATACAGTACAGAAATGAGATGTTCGTAATTTTCCCTGTTAAAATTCCCAGATTACTGAATGTCCACTTTGCATATGTATTTACTTTCATTCATTGTACCCAGGTCTACATCACGACTGATGTGAAAGAAGCAACCTGATCACTGCTTTAAACCATTTCTAATGTCCATCTCTACTCCAAAGATACCAACCTCAGACTCTCTCGTATTCGATTCTCCACCTCACCATTTAAGCCTTTCATCATTTTCAAAAATCTCTTCTTCCACATGGCTCACACCCTCCCATTTACCCATATCATTTATTTATTGGCTTAGAGATACAGCTTGGAACAGGTCCTTACGGCCAGACGAGCTACCCAACTAGTTATCCCGAGTTTAGCCACAGGACAATTTACAGTGAGCAATTGACCTGCTAACCGGTATGTCTTTGGGCAGTGGGAGGAGACACACGCACTCACGGTAAGAACGGACAAACTTGCTTACACAGGATGCCAGAGTTGAAATCTGAACTCCACTGACCTGAACTGTAAGAGTGTTGTTCTGTTCCTTTCTCGTTCAAACTCCCCAAATGTTTTTACCTTCTCCCCCGATACCATTCACTTCACCGAGTTCCTTTGCCATCTCTCTGCCTCCCTGACTTCATTTCTCAGGCCTGGCTGCAGAGAATCTTCACTCTGTTCCCCCCATGAGCTCACTGTGTGATGGAGGAACTGTGGGGCAGATCACTCGTGGGCCAGTAGCCAGACAATGGTCCGCATGGCCTGCCCCTGTGTCTGTGATCCTGCAAGCTCTGATTCCTCCTCCGGTCACTGAGCTCACATTCTGACTGCCTCCTCTTGTCTCCTCAGCCAGGACTGGAGCTTCCCCTGCCATTGTGAATGGAGTCCTGGGACACTCGGTTTCCTTGTTTCCTTCGATCCCAGTCAGACAGGACATGGATGAGGTTGTGTGGAAAAGATCATCACCCAGCACAAAGATAGCTCGATACTTGGAAGGGTCGATTAAATACTTTAATACCACTTACAACAACCGAATAACTCTTCATTCTGGAAACTTCAGCCTGGAAATCCATGATCTGAGGAAAGAGGATGCTGCTGAATATGAGGTCATTGTTACAGCAGGAGATTCAGGAGATGAACGCAGAAAGCGTATCCAACTTAAGGTGTACGGTGAGTAAAACTGTGGAGGGTCCTGGATGAATGTGTGAGGGCAGATCCTGCGTGTTCCCACTGTCTGCCTGTGTCCAGAGTTGGGCTCAGGGTCCCAGTGTAGTGGGGCTGCAACAGTGCAGGGCTGGGGAACACACCCACTGCATCCCTGGAGATGAGGCCAGTGGCCGTGCAGGGTGACCCTGTGGCCCCAAGCCTGTAGAAGCAGCACACGGGGAGGAGTGTGGTACAAACACGTACAATTAGAACAGAACCAGAATCAGAATCAGGTTCAATATCATTGGCACACATCATAAAATTTGTTGTTTTGTGGCAGCAGTACATGATTAAAAAAGCTATAATGAAGAATAAAGAATATATATAAAATTAAATTAACAGTGGAAAACGAGAGCAAACTAGTGATGCAGAGTGCATGGGTTCATTGTCCATTCAGAAATCTGATGGTGGTGGAGAAGAAGCTTTTCCTGAAACGTCAAGTGTGTGACCCCAGGCTCCTGTACCTCCTCCCTGATGGAAGCAATGAGAAGAGGGCATGTGCTGGGTGGTGGGGTATTTCACGGCAGATGCCACTTTTGAAGTTATCCTCATTGCTGGGGAGGCTTGTGCCCATGATGGTTGTGTTTACAACTTTCTGTAGTCACAGGATTGTCTGATTAGACATTTACATGAACGAGCAGGGTGTACGAGTGTACCTGATAAAGTGACCTCCACCTCGCTCAATGTACTGTGCACACCCTACCCCGGTGCATTTCCCCAGGGACACTTGCCCAGCAGCCTAATCTCCCCCAGCCCGGCTCTGCCTCTGCCCCACTACAACTCAGCTCCATTTGCCACTTCTCACCCCCGCCCAGTAATCCCAGTAGACATCATTCTCAGTTCCGAACAGTTTCTGCTGATACTTCCAGGTGAAGTGTTGGAGAGTTGAGGGCACTGATAGACAGGCAAAAGTAGAGTCAGTGGCCACTTTATCAGATAGAGGAGTGGAAACTGCTGTGGTCTTCTCCCGCTGGAGCCCATCCACTTCAACATTAATTGTGGCCAATCTCCTGCTGTAATGATACATCTATCTGCAGAATCTGTTGTGTTAAAGATTACACTCTTGTATCAAACAAAGGATTGAATTCAAACTCAGTGGGAACTGATTTCCTGGACAGTGGGTTTGATGTGAGGCAAGAATTTGTGGTGGTGGAAGGAGACGGAAGCAAGGAGTTTCTCTAAGAATGCCAGGACTTCTGCAACTTGCTGATGGGTAGGGGAGGAAGGCAGAGACCCTATCATATCTATCATATTCTAACAGGACACTGTCACCTACAAGAATGGAGCCACGGTAGGAAGCTGGGATCAGGCTGGATATCAACATTCACTCAAACATTTTTTACAACTGTGCGGTCCAACCATTGTTTTCAACAGGAAAGCTTTAAATGGCCTGGTAGCATCGCAGCACTTTAAATTTTTCTGCAATGTGTAGACTATGAATATTTAGAAAATTGAAAAATCGCATACTTTTGATTTTATGAATTGAAGGATATAATGAAAGACAGTCCAACAAAGAAAACCTTTCACATTCTGTAAACTTTCTCTAGCTGCATCCAATTCCAGTTAATGCAGCAACATCGGTTACGTGTGCGGGAGTATTTCAGCCACTGCCTGGCCGTGCACCCACACAGCTTAGAGAGAACAGTGTGAGAAAGATCCATCCCAACTGACACAGCTGGGATTGGCTGAATGTCCGTTTTCTGCTTTATGAAGTATTTTCTGATCTGAGTGTGGTCTGACCAAGAGAGACCAAAACTGTGAGTACATACTGTGGGTGGCCTAAGCAAGGAAGACAGGGACTGGAATTGAGTATGCTTCTCACAATGAGGTCTGAATCAGGGAGATAGGTAATAAGGTGGTGCATGGTGCTCCCTGTGTGGTTGAACCCAGGCAAATGGAGACAAGATTCCTTGAGATATACGGAACAGGAAAAGCCCCTTTATCCACACGGAACAGGAAAAGCCCCTTTATCCACACGGAACAGGAAAAGCCCCTTTATCCACATGGAACGGGAGAAGCCCCTTTAGCCACACGGAACGGGAAAAGCCCGTTTAGCCACACGGAACGGGAAAAGCCCATTTAGCCACATGGAACAGGAAAAGCCCGTTTAGCCACACGGAACAGGAAAAGCCACTTTATCTACATGGAATTGGAAAAACCCCTTTAGCCACACGGAACGGGAAAAGCCCGTTTAGCCACATGGAACAGGAAAAGCCCGTTTAGCCACACGGAACAGGAAAAGCCACTTTATCTACATGGAATTGGAAAAGCCCCTTTAGCCACATGGAACGGGAAAAGCCCGTTTAGCCACATGGAACAGGAAAAGCCACTTTATCTACATGGAATTGGAAAAACCCCTTTAGCCACACGGAACGGGAGAAGCCTCCTTTGCCACATGGAAAAAGAAGACACCTTCAGCCACAGTGAACAGGAAAAGCCCCTTTATCCCCATGGAACAAGAAAAGCCCCTTTAGCCACATGGAACATGAACATGAAACATGGAGCATGTTTCCTGAAGCTTGTCGACTTCATTAGCTTTGCCTCCAACTTTCACCCTGCCCTCAGATTTACCTGGTCCATTTCCGATACTTCCCTCCCCTTTCTTGATCTGTCTCCATCTCTGGAGACGGCTTATCTACTGATATCAACTATAAGCCTACAGACTCTCACAGCTACCTGGACTATTCCTCTTCCCACCCTGTCTCTTGCAAAAATGCTATCCCCTTCTCACAAATCGTCCGCCTCCACTGCATCTGCTCTCAAGATGAGGCTTTTCATTCCAGGATGAAGGAGATGTCTTCCTTTTTTAAACAAAGGGGATTCCCTTCTTCCACCGTCAACTCTGCTCTCAAATGCATCTCTCCCATTTCCCGCACATCGGCCTTCACCCCATCTGCCCACCACCCCACTCAGGATAGGGTTCCCCTCGTCCTTACCTACCACCCCACCAGCCTCAGGATCCAACGTATAATTCTCCGTAACTTCTGCCACATCCAACAGGATCACACTATCAAGAACGTCTTTCCCTCCCCCCCACTTTCTGCTTTACGCAGGGATCACTCGCTACGCGAATCCCTTGTCCACTCGTAGCCCCCCCCCCCCCTTCGCTTCCCACCGATCTCCCTCCTGGCACTTATCCTTGCAAGCGGAACAAGTGCTACACCTGCCCTTACACTTCCTCCCTCCTCCCTCACCACCATTCAGGGCCCCAGACAGTCCTTCCAGGTGAGGTGGCACTTCACCTGTGAGTCGACTGGTGTGGTATACTGTGTCTGGTGCTCCCAGTGTGGCCTTTTATATATTGGTGAGAACCGACGCAGACTGGGAGACCATTTCGCTGAGCACCTACGCTCGGTCCGCCAAAAAAAGCAGGATCTCCCAGTGGCCACACTTTTTAATTCCACGTGTCATTCCCATTCTGATATGTCTATCCATGGCCTCCTCTACTGTCAAGATGAAGCTACACTCAGGTTGGAGGAACAACACCTTATATACCGATGGATAGCCTCCAACCTGATGGCGTGAACATTGACTTTTCTAACTTCCGTTAATGCCCCTCCCCCCCTTCTTACCCCATCCCTGATATATTTAGTTTTTTTCTCTCTCTGCCCATCACTCTGCCTGTTCTCCATCTCCTTCTGGTGCTCCCCTCCCCCTTTCTTTCTCCCTAGGCCTCCTGTCCCATGATCCTTTCCCTTCTCCATCTCTGTATCACTTTTGCCAGTCACCTTTCTGGCTCCCAGCTTCACCCCACCCCCTCCGGTCTAATTCTGTCAGTTCGCATTTACCCCTCCCCCTCCTACTTTCAAATCTCTTACTATCTTTCCTCTCAGTTAGTCCTGACGAAGGGTCTCGACCCGAAACGTCAACAGTGCTTCTCCCTATAGATGCTGCCTGGCCTGCTGTGTTCCACCAGCATTTTGTGTGTGTTGCTTGAATTTCCAGCATCTGCAGATTTCCTCGTGTTTGCCTGGAACATGAAATGCCTCGTTTCCCCTCTCAGAATGAGCCACGTCAACAGATGGGAATTAACATCCTGACGACACCCTGATCTGTGAGCTGATGAATGGGGGAGAAGGTGTGTGACCCTGGATCTCCAGTGTCAGGTTCACTCTGGAACACTGCACACAGTTCCAGTCTAGCTCTGTGCCCGTCACAGTCCCATGGTTACTGCTCTTGCACCAGATTCAGGACCATTCCCAGGAGTGACAAAAGACATGGAACTGAGAGAATTCCCTGCATACAGAGCCATAAACAAGACATAACAGAGTGTTTGTGGATGACCCTGGGCAATTTTTTGGAAAGAGGGAACAGCACATGTGGAAGCTGCTTCTAGCAGCAACTGGATGAACTGAAGATGAGTGAAGGGTTAAATGGGTGGGGGGATATGAGCTGGGATTAGCTTTATGTTCACTTGGGACCTTTCAGGATGGGATGGCGAAGATGGTGATTGAAGTGTCCACAAAGATCTCCTTTACTCATCTTGCATCTCTCTGCCCCAACAGAGCTTGTGTCAGGAGCAAACATCACAGTTCAGACCACTGTGACCTGCAACTTCACCTTGACCTGCACCGTGACCTCAGGTGACCCCACCAGCTTCACGTGGTGGAGGAATGGAGAAGCTTTGGTAAATGACAGCACGCGGCACATCCGGGTAGTCGGAAATACGCTAGAGGTTCATCACACTGCAGAGGTCGAAGACGCTGTGTACAAATGTGAGGTCAGGAACCCCATCAGTAATGAAGCTGCAGAGATCAGGCTGAGGGACATCTGCAAACTGGACACATGTGGTAAGTGTCAGAGTGAAGAACCCAGATTATTCTGAGGGTGTTGTTTCCCTGCAGAGGGAGCTTCAGTCTGTATCGAGCCCGTGTCTTGGAAACATGAGATAGGACAGTGTTAATGGAGTTTCTAACCTTGTACTGAGAGTGTGCGGTGGGACAAAAAAGAAGAACTTTACTCTGGATCTAATCTGTGTCTTGGCAGTGTTTAACAGATCACTGGAGAGAGGGGTTTATTCTGTACCCAGTATTCTCCCCATTTATTTTAAGCAAAGCTTGATTAAAGCATTTGTCCCATGCCCAGGATGGACCCACTGTGGAGCCCACTGCTCCTTGAGAGCCTCCAGCAGACGATGCTGAATTCTTTTCATTTAACATCCATGAACGGATATACCCTCGGATGATGGGCAGGCTGTGGGTTCAGATGGAGGTTTCGATGGACTACTGTCTGGACTGGGAATGGCCACCTTGCTCATGAGCAAAATGTTGAGGAGGTCTCACCCCCTGCTGACCTGGCCACCCATCGTTCAGGAACTAAGTCCAGGCAAACATCGAGTGCTGAATTGAGACACACCTTCTTGTACATGGAACCTGAGGACAGGAGACCACAGGTGAATATAAAATTAAAATTCTGTTGTACAGGACTGTTTCCATCAGTACACTCTACCCCAGGTCCCATATGCATAGCGGGGTGAGCTTCACCCACACCACATGCTTACCAAGCATGGCGTCACTATGATGCAGAATACATACACATACACAGGTACAGAGAGCCTATTCTTCCAGGAATCATGACGATACCCTCACCCACTTCTTCTCCATTTCCCGGGTATCTACCTCAGCCTATTTTCCTGCCAGCATATCAGGGAGAGAGCTCCCCTTATCCTTCCCTACCACTCCATAGGCCGCCATATACAGCAGATCATTCTCCATAACGTCTGCCATGATCAACGGGATTCTACCACAAGGCTCAGCCTCCCTTCACTTTCTGTTTTCCATAGGGACGGCTCTCTCTGAGGCACACTTGTCCACTTGTCCTTCCCGACTGATCTGCTTCATGACACTTATCCCTGTAAGCAGGACAAGTGCATCACCCTTCAGGGCCCCAAACATTCCTTTCAGGTGAGGTGACACCTCACCTGTGAGTCTGACGGGCTCATCTGCTCTATCCAGTTTGCCTTGTGTGGCCTCCTCTACGTCGTGAGACCCGATGTAGACCGGGGACCGCTTTGTGTAGCACCTTTGCGCTAACTACCACAAAAGGCACAGGAGTTCAAAAGGCACCCGATAAGCTAAGACCATGTGAAGAGTCATTGATTGCATCTGCTATAGACCTACTGTGGCAACAGGCAAATTGTAGTGGGTCTACAGTATGTCCTTACTCACAGGGGTTCAGTCTAGCCAATACCAACCTTTCAAACCATTTCATTACTGTAGATGTGAGTGCTACTGGATGACAGATGTTAAGGCAGCTCACACGTCTCTTCTTGGGCACTGGTATAATTGTTGCCCTTTTGAAGCAAGTGGGAACTTTCACTAATAGCAGTGACAGGTTGAAAATGGCCGTGAATACTCCCGCCCATTGTTGGCACAAGTTTTCAAAGCTTTACGAGGTACTTAATTGGGGCCTGTGGCCTTGCAAGGATTCACATTCCTTCAAGACAGCCTAATATCAGCCGCTGAGCAAGAGATTACAGGGTCATTGGGAGCCGCAGGGATTTTCACAGCTGTAGTTATATTCTCGGCTTCAAAGCAGGCATAAAAGGAGTTGAGCTCGTCTGGTAGTGAAGCATATAGGCAAAAGGCAACCAACTATCAGCCAGTTCGTTTAACATCTGTAGTTGGGAAAATGCTTAAAGCTATCATTAAAGAAGAAGTTGTGAGGCATCTGGAAAGAAATGGATCCATCAGGCAGACTCAGCATGGATTCAGCAAAGGCAGGTCCTGTTTGTCAAACTTACTGGATTTCTTTGAGGATATATCGAGCACAGTGTATAGTGGAGAACAGATAGACATTATTTATTTGGGTTTCCAGAAGGCATTTGATAAGGTGTCACTTAAAAGACTTATCTGTAAGATTAGGATGCATGGAGTTGAGGAAGATGCATTAGCATGGGTAAACAACTGGGATACATGTGTGTTTCTCTGTTTGGCAATCAGTGGTGAGCAGAGTACCGCAGGGGTCGGTGCTGGGCCTGCAACTGATCATGAAGTACATTAACAATCTGATACAATACCGAGTGTATTTTATCTCCGTTTCCTGATAACACTAAATTCAGTGGAAAAATAAATTGTACAGAGGATATGGAGCATCTGCAGAAGGATATAGATAGGTTCAGTGAGAGGGCAACAGTCTGACAGGTGGAGTACAATGTTGGTAAATGTGAGGTCATCCACTTTGGAAGGGAAAATGGAAGAGCAGGTTGTTATTTAAATGGGAAAAAATTGCCTCATGCTGCTGTGCAGAAAGACTTGGGAGTGCTTGTGCATGAATCACAAAAAGCTGGTTTGCGTCTCTCCCATTTCCCGCACATCTGCCCTCACCCCATCTACCCGTCACCCCACTAGTCCTTACCTACCACCCCACCAGCCTCCAGGTCCAACATATAATTCTCCGTAACTTCCGCCACCTCCAACGGGATCCCACTACCAAACACATCTTTCCCTCCCCACTCTTTCTGCTTTCCGCAGGGATCGCTCCCTACGCGACTCCCTTGTCCACTCATCCCCCCCATCCCTTCCCACCGATCTCCCTCCTGGCACTTGTCCTTGTAAACGGAACAAGTGCTACACCTGCTCTTACACTTCCTCCCTCACCACCATTCAGGGCTCCAGACAGTCCTTCCAGGTGAGGCGACACTTCACCTGTGAGTCGGCTGGTGTGGTGTACTGCGTCCGGTGATCCCGGTGTGGCCTTTTATATATTGGTGAGACCCGACGCAGACTGGGAGACCATTTTGTGGAACACCTACGTTTGGTCGGCCAGAAAAAGCAGGATCTCCCAGTGGCCACACATTTTAATTCTATGTCCCATTCCCATTCTGATATGTCTATCCATGGCCTCCTCTCTTGTCAAAATGAATCTAAACTCAGGTTGGAAGAATAACACCTTTTATACCGGCTGGGTAGCCTCCAACCTGATGGCGTGAACATTGACTTCTCTAACTTCCGTTAATGCCCCTCCTCCCCTTCTTACCCCATCCCTGACATATTTAGTTGTTTGCCTGTTCTCCATCTCCCTCTGGTGCTCCCCCTCCCCCCTTTCTCTCTCCTGAGGCCTTCCGTCCCATGACCCTTTCCCTTCTCCAGCTCTGTATCACTTTCGCCAATCACCTTTCCAGCTCGTAGCTTCATCCCACCCCCTCTGGTCTTCTCCTATCATTTCGCATTTCCCCCTCCCCCCACTACTTTCAAATCTCTTACTATTGTTCCTTTTGGTTAGTCCTGATGAAGGGTCTCGGCCCGAAACGTCGACATCGCTTCTCCCTATAGATGCTGCCTGGCCTGCTGTGTTCCACCAGCATTTTGTGTGTGTTGTTTGAATTTCCAGCATCTGCAGATTTCCTCATGTTTGCAGGTGCAGCAAACTATCAAGAAGGCAAATGGAATGCTGTCCTTCATTGCTAGAGGGATTGAATTTAAGAGCAGGGAGGTTATGCTGCAACTGTACAGGGTACTGGTGAGGCTGCATCTGGAGTACTGTGTGCAGTTCTGGTCTTCTTTCTTGAACAAGGTGCAGAGGAGGTTCACCAGGTTGAGTCCAGAGATGAGGGGTTAGACTATGAGGAGAGATTGTACTCACTGACATTCAGAAGAATGAGAGGAGATCTTATAGAACTGTATACAATTATGAAAGGGATAGACTAAGTTAGAGGCAGGGAAGTTAATTCCACTGGTTGGTGAGATTAGAACTAGGCAGCATAGCCACAAGATTTTGGGGGAGTAGATTACGGATGGAGATGAGGAGGAACTGCTTTTCCCAGAGAGTGGTGAATCTGTGTAATTCTCTGCCAAAGAAGCAATGGCTACCTCAATAAATATATTTAAGACGAGTTTGGATAGATTTTTGCATGGTAGGGGAATTGAGGGTTATGGGAAAAATGCAGGTAGGTGGAGATAAGCCCACGGCCAGATCAGCCATGATCTTTTTGAATGGTGGAGCAGGCTTGATGGACCAGATGGCCTCCTCCTACTCCAATTTTTTATGTTCATGCTACAGGGTTTTGCTTTGTAGGAAGTAATGTTCTGCAAACTCTGCCAGAGTTGACGTGCATCTGATATCACATCCAACCTCACTTGAAGTTGTCTCTTCACCCTTGAAATAGCCCTCGGTAAGTCATACCTGGTTTTCTGGCATAGACCTGGGTCACCAGACTTAAATGCCACAGACGTAGCCCTCAGCAGACAGCCAATCTCCTGATTCATCCACAGGTTTTGGTTTGGGATTGTACAATATGTTCTCGTAGGCACATGCTCATCCACACAGGTTTTAATGAAGTCAGTGACAGCTGTGGTGTATTCATGTAGACTCGAAGATGAATCCCTGAATACAGTCCAGTCCAGCGTTTATGACTTCTGTAACTCCAGAAACTAAATGAAAGGAAAACATGGAAACTGGGATATGTGTGTACACTCTTCGTTTCTCTTTTAGTGAAGTGCACATGTATGACGGGGTGGCGTAATGATGTGCGCTGTTCATGCACTTTGTGCATATAACCGGTAATAAATTATGTAAACAGACAAGAATTCTTAATCAAAACATATATTTACAATATTACTGAAATATTGAACACGCTACACTCCTCCCTGCTTAGAGAGAATCTCCAACTCAGTTCATTTACGAATTTATTCATTGAGATATGGTGTGAAACCGGCCCTTTCGACCCTATCATCCATGCTGACCAGCAACCCCTGATTTAACCCTTATCTAACCATGAGGCAATTTACAATGACCAGTGAACATGTCAATGGTAAACCTTTGAATTCTATATTTTATATATATATATAAAATACAACTACTATATAAACAGCTAGAGCAGAGTGAATCTTAACTTGTCCTATTCAGGTCTAAAGAGTTAGTGGCTGTGGAGGATTTCTTACTCTTGCAAGGTAAAGTGTTTCCTGACAAGGGGATCACTCTGCCTGAGCAATGCAGGGCATTTCCGGGGATGGAGAGGCACTGCACTTGGCATCTTCTGGATGAGTTGGCATCTTGAACAGTGCATGGCAAGTTGCTTGATCTGCTGATCTATCGCAGGCCACCAGACAAAGCTTTCAGCCAACACTTTCACTTTAACCACATCTAGATGACCAGCATGTAGGTCATCCAACACTTTAGCTGTCTGCTTGGATGGTACAGTAACTCTCAAGCCCCACAAAAGGAAACTCCGTCAAGGGTAAGTTCATCCCAGCGCTGGTAAAAATGGGGCAACTGGAATTTCTGCAGCACACTCCAGCCACTTTGGGTGACCATGTAGATCAGAGACAGTGTAGATTCCCTTCTGGTTTACCTTTCGATCATCTCTGCCGTAATAGGGAGACTTTCGATTTTCATGAGGGAGAATATTTCAAAAGGATCTGTCCTCTTCTGTAAATTTTGCGGACAGTTCCTTTCTAAGGAACAATCCATCAGCATTTCCATGATTAGTTGTCCTCTTGAATTTGATCTTGTCATCGTGTCTCTTCGGCTGCATGAAACTGGTCCATCTCTGCATTAGCAGCTGCTGTTAGTGGAACACCCGTCTGTGGATTGAAAATGGACACCAGTGGTTGAGGAACAGTAATGAGGGTAAACTCCATCCCATGCAAGTACTGATTGAAATGTTTTACACCCCAAATCAGATTCAAGCCCATTCTGTCAATCTGTGCCTAATTTTTTGTCTGTAGCCGTAAGGGACCGTGATGCAAAGCTTATGGGGCTTTCACTTCCATCACTCATAGCATGTGACAGGACTGAACGTATATCATTAGGTAAGGAACGACGGGAAAGTTTAACTGGAAGGTGTGGATAACCCTCTCACTGAGGCTCGTAACCAAATTGGCTCATAGATAACTCTGGCCAACAGCCACGTGACTCAGTATTGCATGGGGAATGGTGAGAAGGCCACCTTCAATAAGCAACACACATCTCAGGTCGGTATGATTCGGGTTTAACTAACTTGGAAAGCTGGAATGCTGAGGGAATGCAGATTTGAGGTGAATGTTGTATCAACACTGCTCCGTGCCAAGGTTTTGTTCATCAGGAAATAACAGACCTTACACTGCCATAGACTTACAGTGCAAGTATATTTACAGATATTTTATATTTCATCTGCACAAAGCTCTCAATGTTACGAACAATCTGGCTAACTCCCCCTCTATGCCATTCATCAGCACATTCCTGCAACACGGTCTCCCCTTCAGGCAGGATTCTGCGAGTGTCTTCCCCTGTGTTCCGCTCCGCACCTCCTTCTTCCAACATCTGCCAACAAAACCAGCCCACTGTTCCTCAGAATTCTGATCCCACCCAGCTCTCTCAAATGTTTCATGACATCCCACTGAACGGACTGTTATAACACGTTACAAAGAAATCTCAATTGGCTGACATAACTTTCCTAAGTTGAACAAATAGCTCCTTGTCTCAGGTGAAGCCAAAAACACTAATGTATGAAGCCTAACTAACCAAACACATCGTGTTTGCAGAAAAACTGCTAAGATCAAATACCTTCCAGCACAAGAGAGGAAATACAATAAAAGATGTTCTTAACCCGGGTATTACATGTGAGTACAGTGTCTGATGTCACCAGTTCCTTTGCCTTTTGGAAATCCACCTCACATTACTTTACTTCATTGCCATTTCTTCGTAATCTGTAGTAATGAGTTCAAGGGGTGGAGTACAGTAGCCAGGATTGGCAGGAGCCTGTTATATTAATTGACAAATCACAAAAAGAACTGCAATTGAGACACGACCTTTGGCCTTGGAACATCCACCACTGCATGAATTTTCTCAATACACGTGTGTAACACTTATGTGTCAATGGTGTGACCACAGTAAGTTATGCTCGGTTGAAAGAATTCACACTTGTTGCATCATTCACTGAGCCCATGATCTTCTAATCTTTTTAACACTGTCTTTTGGTTTTGGAGATGTTGTTTGTCAACCTGACTGGTAACAATTAAACCATCCAGGTAGCACTGAGTTCCTGGACAACCTTGCAACACCTGGTCCATAGCTTTCTGCCAGAGTACAGGGGCAGATGTGACTCAAAAAATTACCCTATTATACTCATAAAGCCCTTTGTGAGGGTTTATGGTGAGAAACACTTTGAACTCTTCTTTCATTTCCATTTGTAGGTAGGCCTTAGCTTAGTCCACTTTGCTGTTGTGCTTTCCTCCAGAAAGGTCTGCAAAGATCTCCTCTATCCTGGGCAGAGGGTATTGATCTATGTTCAGTACTGGGTGATTGTGACCTTAAAATCACCACAGATCCTGACAGAACTATTCTTGACTGCTGGACCACTGGCATTACCCATGGGCTCCAGGCAAGCTTGAAAAGAATTCCTTCAGCCTCTATGCAGTGTAGCCTACCAGCTACTTTGTCACAGGTGGTATAAGAAACTGGACAGGCTTTGTAAAACTTGTGTGTGGTTTTCTCATTTAACGCTCTTTTACCCTTGATATGTTTGAGTTTTACTTTTTTTTTCATTTTTGGAATCTTTTTCTTGGTACGTAATCTTCTACAGCTACAAAATGATACAAAACTTCAACAGATTAATATGTATACGATTAATAAAGCTGAAGGAAAAATAAGCCGATCGTAAAATATAAAAATGGAAAAAAATTTATATATATAGGAAAAAGAAGGGAAAAAAAGAACCCCATCTAACTAGGAAAACAAAACCCACTAACTACAAGAAAAAGGAAAAAAACACCATTAGGAATCAACCCCCCAGAGCAATATGTCTTAACATCATCTATATATATATGTGAAGAAAAAGAATCAGCAGCTGCCAATTCATATTTATAAAAAAAATTGGAAGGAAACCATATAAAATAATTCAAATTAAATGATAGTATTTGGCAAAAAAAACCTTCGTCTCTCAAGATTGAATTGGGGATCAAAAGTTCTACTTCCAATTTTTTCCAAACTGAGACATAACATTACTTGAGAAAACCATTCAATTAAAGTAGGGACAGAGGTATCTTTCCATTTTAATAAATTAGCCCTTCTTGCCAATAATGTAACAAATGCAATTACATGTTGTTCTGAAGATGAGATACCCTGAATATGATGCAGAACTATTCCAAATAGAACATTTAATCTGTTAGGTTGTAAATTAATTTTCAGAGCTTTAGAAATTGTAGAAAATAAAGATTTCCAAAACGATTTTAATGAAGAACATGACCAGAACATGTGCGATAAAGTAGCTACTTCAGTTTTACATCTATCGCAGTAGTTGTCTATACTAGGAAATATTTTAGATAGTCTCTCCTTTGTTAAATAATACCGGTGAACAATTTAAAATTGAATGAAACGGTGATTTGCACATATAGAAAAATAATTTACATTTTTCAGAACTCGAAACCAATCTTCATGACAATTTTTCAAAGAGCATCTCTGCACTCATTGCAAGCATCAACATCGTTGGTGTCATTGTGGGACTTATTTTCACGCTATATTTCACCCTCAGGAGGAGTGCAGCAGGAGAGAGAGGGTCTGCAGGCAAGTACGCAACAGTCCTACCCTTAGGACCGGAGGTCCAGCCAAGTCCGGGCAGGGGGAGCAGGAGAGGGGTATAGGCAGGTGTCTCACATCCTGACCCTCACGTATCAGGACGAAAGGTGGGAGAAGGGATGTAGTTGGTGTCAGGGTGTGTGGATGACAGGAATTGAGGTGTAGGTGGGAGAGGGAGGAGGTGGACAGTTGGAGGAAAGAATAAGGAGGTTAAAGGGAGCAGAAAATGTGAGGGAAAGGAGAGATGAGGGAGGGATTCAGGAGAGATGGGGGCTTGGCAGTGGAGGTGGTGCAGAGGGGTGACAGTAATTGGGGTATGAAGGAAACATTGTGGTGGGGGCAGGTCTTCATCACTTCTTCCTCTCCTCCACAGAGCCACTTCCCAACAGCTCAATTTGCGCAGAATTTCAGGCAGCAAAGAGCTCGCAGCAACAGGCAGCCTCTTGAAGGAAATGAGATGGTAAGAGGAGATGTATTACCCCAGTGAGGGGAGTGGAACTGCAGACCGAACTCTTCAGTCCCCTGGGACCATTCTCACAGTCTGAAGGACAGCCACATTACCTCGAGACAGGGGTACTAGTGTAATCTCCTCAGACCATCCTCACCACTCTGACAGACCACTGGATGTTCTGGCACAAAGGACAATCACAGACTCATCGAGAGCCAAAGCTGAGCTTCCTTACAGTTCTGTCAAAGATTCCACAGAGCTGAGAAACATAAGCAAAGGCACCGGGTAATAAGCAAAGAGATTGCCCCTCAAACTGAACAGTGACCTTCATATTGGTTCAATCAAAGCAACAAGATTCCATTTCCACTCATATACAGGGTACACTGTCCCCACACACCCGGCCACAGGGGTACACTGTCCGCACACACCCAATGATTGGAGTACACTGTCCCCACACACCCAGCCACTGGGGTACACTGTCCTCACACTCCTGGCAACTGGGGTACACTGTCCCTACACACACACACCCTGTGACTGGGGTAACACTGTCCACCCCCACACCAGTCACAGGGGTGTACACTATCCAATCCACACACCAGGTCACTGGGGGTAAACTGTCCCCCTAACACACCCAGTTACTGGGGGAATTACAATGTTCCCCCCCACACACAGACCGAGTCACTGGGAGGGTACACTGTGCCCCCCACATGTGGGTACACTGTCCCCTCCCCAAGTGCCCAGTCACTGGGGTAGTGTCTCCACGCACAGACACTGGGGTATGCTGTCTCCCTACACACCCATTAACTGTGTATTCTGTCCACACACACAGTCACCATGGTACACTGTCACCACACGCACACCCGGTCGCCGGGGGGTTCACTGCTCCCCCCACTGCGTTACACTCTCCCTCCTTCACACACACTGTCCCCCACACACACGCACCCAGTGACTGGGGTACACAGTCCCCCACACACACTCAGTGACTGTATTACAGTCCCCCACACACACTCAGTGACTGTATTACAGTCCCCCCACACACACTCAGTGACTGTATTACAGTCCCCCCACACACACATACCCTGTGACTGGGGTACACAGTTCCCCCCTTCACACCCAGTCGCTGTGGGTTGCACTCCCCCCCCCACCCCCTCAACACACCTAGTTACTGGTGTAACTCTCTGGGAAAGGTTTCACTGCTAACGTAATGGTCTTTCTGTAGAGCCAGTGTCTGGGTTATGGTGAGAGATAACGGGTGTTTTCTGAGGTGAACTGTCCAATGAAGGGGGTGTGTTTTCCGTGTTGAGTGCCTGACACCGGTGTGAGTGGCGTCTTTTTGTTGGTGGGAGATGAAGGGAGATGATGCCGGAGAGTAGAGGTTGGAGGAGTCGACCCTGAGTGGGGTCGTTATTCGATGAAACCCGGGGAGATCGAAGGAGGATCGGAGAAGGGGAAACTGTGAGCTCCAGCTTGTGCACGTTAGACTGTTCTGTTAAAATGGGCCCTTTTCTTTTGTTGCTTTTTCTTTACTAACTTCTAGGCAAATTAAGAATTATAAAGCTAAATTGTTTAATTGCATGTAGCGTACTGTTTGTTATTCCGTGATCCTTATTTGTAACAGGGTATTGTATCACGCAGCATCCACACAAACAGGGGGTTCTGATGGGTTTGTGTTTCAGTCTCCCATGCCTGGTGGGGCAGGAGATTTTCTTCTCTAGACTTACACAGATGACGGAAACAGAGTGTTTCACTGGGGGACACCGTCGCCCCAGGCACCCTGTCACTGGGATATACAGTCTTCCCTATGCACCCTGTCACTGGGATATACAGTCTTCCCTATGCACCCTGTCACTGGGATATACAGTCTTCCCTATGCACCCCATCACTGGGATATACAGTCTTCCCTATGCACCCTGTCACTGGGATATACAGTCTTCCCTATGCACCCCATCACTGGGATATACAGTCTTCCCTATGCACCCTGTCACTGGCATTTAATCTGATTTCATTACGGAGCTGAAGGTAAAGGAACCCTAGAAGACAGTGATGATGATATGACAGATTCCTCCCGCGGTTTGAGAAGGAGAAACGAAAGTGAGGTTTATTAGTAGTACAGTAGGACAATGGGTATGACAGAGGAATGAGAGAGAGCTGGCCGAGAGAAAAGAGAGATCTTCCGGAGGCCACCCATGTCATTTCTACTTCCCATTTCCATTCTGAGATGCCAGTTCATGGACCCTCTGTTTCCGCACTGAGGCCACACTCAGGTTGGAGGAGCAACACCTTATATTCTGTCTGGGTAGCCTCCAACTTGATGGCATGACAATCAATTTCTCTAACGTTTGGTAATTGCCTCCCCACTTCACATTTCCCTCTCTGACTTTATCACCTTTCCTGCCCATCACATCCCTCTCATGCTCCTCCCTACCCTTTCTTCCATGGTCTTCCAGCCTCTCCAATCAAATTCCCCCTTCTCCAGCCCTTTATTTCTTTCACCAATCCACTTCCCAGCTCTCTATTTCACTCCTCCCCTCTCCGGGTTTCACCTATCACTTACCACCTTGTACTTCTTCCTCCCCAACTCCACTCACCTTCTTTCTCTGACCTCGTCTTTTATTCCAGTCCTGATGAAGGGTCACATTCTGAGATTATTGCATAGAATCTGCCAGGCCTGTTGACTTCCTCCAGTAATTTGTGTGTGTTGCTTGGATTTTCAGCATTTACACGTTTTCTTGAGTATGGACAGAAGATTGGCTGACTGGCAGGAGACAAGGAGTGGGAATAAAGGGGACCTGGTCTGGTTGTCATCCGGTGACTAGTGGTGTTCCACAGGGGTTGATATCGGGGACTTTTCATGTTGTATGTCAATGATTCTGATCATGAAACTGATGGATTTGAGGCAAAGTTTGTGCAAAATATAAAGATTGGTGGAGGGGTAGGTAGTGTTGAGGCAGGAGGGTATCTGAAGAATTTACAGATTGAGAAAATGGTCTTGTGTCTTCCCACCTACATTTATCGTGTCCCGGATTGCATCTCCTGTCTCTGAATTCTGTGCTTTCTCTCCAGGTTCACAGACAAGTGGAGACGATAGAGATTTCTCCCACTGTGTATGACACCATCAAGTCTCCTAGGTCCCCTCAAATGATCCACCCGTTGTGAACCAGGAGACATCCATCCTCCATGGATGTGATCCATGTCCTACATCCGCTGTCACAAATACATGGGTGTTGTATGAGGATGGGGATGGTGGTGGGGGCAGATATGGCAATGGGTGTCTCTTGTGGCCCAGGCCAGGGCTCTCAGGAGGGTAAGTGTGGGTGGAGTAGGTACAACATGTGTATTGGGTAACTTGCCCACCCCAACCTTCATCCTTCCTGTTCATACAGCTCACCGAGTACCATCTGTACCAAACCCATTCACCAACACTTGCTCTGTAGCCTCTGTGCCTTGACTATTCGAGTGCTCATCAGATACTTTTTAAATACTGTGAGAGAACTGTGTTTCAGATTACAAACTTGCTTTCCTGAGATCCCCTCAAATCCCCTGATCCTCAGTTTAAACCTGTGCCCTCTGGTGCTGGATGCCTCCATTATCTGCCCATCACTAACTCAAGTTCAAGTTTATTCTCATCTAACTTTTTATTTACAGACAAATGAAACAACATTCTTTCTGGAGTGCGACACACCCACAAGAGGTTATCCACACACAACACATAAGACATCACGTTATTCCCACAAATAATAAAATGTAATTCAGAGCCCATGTGGTGTTCAGCACAGGTAAGCTGTTCCCTATCCGAGTGACGAGACCTCGGTGCTGACAGGGGAGTCATTAGTCTCAGAGTCTGGGGGAAGAAGCTGTTACTCAGTCTGGCAGTCCTAGTCCTGATATTTTTGTACCTCCTTCCACTGTACCACCCTTCATATACAGTGCTCACAGTAACTGTGAGAAACGAGGGGAGGGAGACCCTACTGAACCTCGTGGTGGCTTTTACTGTCCTCTGTAGGGACTGCGGTCCGATGCCTTGCAGCTTCCGTATGACACAATGATGTAGCCAGACAGGACAACTTTCAATGGTGCTCCTGTAGAAAGTTGTTAGAATGTGGGCAGGGAGCCTTGTATGCCTCAGTCTCCCCAGAAAGTGTAGACGATGCTGTGACTTCTTGACCAATGAGGAGGAGTGACAGGTCCAAATTAGATTGTCTGTTCTGAGTGCACCAAGGAACTTTGTGTTCTTCACTCTCTCCACAACAGAGTCCCTGATGTGCAATGGAGAATGGGAGACAGGAGCCTTCCTGAAGTCCACGATCATCTCTTTTGTCTTGTCTACATGGAGACTCAGGTTGTTCTCTCACCATTTGACAAGCCTCTCTACTCCTCTCTGTATGCCGGCTCGTCACGCATACAAAGTCAACAAGAGTCACAGGAAACTGGAATTGGGAAACTTTGAAAAGCAACAAAGATCCACTAAGCAAGCAATAAAGAAATGGAAGATAGATTATGAAATTAACTAGCGCAATCTATAAAAAAGGGTATTAAAAGTTTTTTATAATTATATAAAATGGAAAATGGTGGCGAGAGTGAACATAGGTCCCTTGGATGATGAGAAAGGGGAATTGGTATTGGGTAATGAGGAAATGGTAGAGACTTTGAATGACTATTTTGTGTCAGTTTTCATGGTGGAGGACTCATTTGACATACCAAAGAGAGATCTTATGGCTGCAATGGGAGGTCTGGACATTGGTGGTCTATAGCCAACTATTCGACCCTTCTGCCCCCTGAGGCCCGTGGCATGCCTAGCTGCCTCTGTTCCGTGGCTGCCACCATCGTTATGGTGGGAAAGGCCACGCCACTGGTCTTAGATCATGGCTGCACCGTTCTCACTCCCCACTCAGTGCTGCCACTCCTCAACTCAGCAGCAACAGCATTTGACCGTAACTCGCCGAACCGGCTAAGACGTGATGTTGTTATGTAAACCGAACCTCTCTTTTCACACAGCAACAGCCCTAAATCTTCCCCTTTAATGCCTCTCCCTGGTCCTGCTGAACCCCATGGTTGGCTGAATGTAGAGGAGATAGTAACATCAGCCCTCCCCCTCGGCACATCCTCTGAGGCAGGTGAGTCCTGTGCGTTAACCCGGGCGTGTATCTTCGCCACCCGGAAGACCATCAATATCTAGATTGACTTTTGTTTTGCCTTTGGGGTAGTACATGACTTCGGGACCCTTTGGAAAAATAGGGGATTTATTACTTCATCTGGGAAGCCCACACAACACTCTAGTTTGATGGTGAACCTGCTACAGGCAGTGCAGCTGCCAAATAGTTCAGCAATAATCAAGTGCGACACACACACTGGTACCCGGATCCCGTAACACAGGGCAACGTGACAGCAGATACAGCAGACAATCAGGCTGGTGTGGGAGACGTGAACCTACAGGTCCCTGTCCAAGCTGTGTGTAAAATTACACCTCCCGTGTGGCCCACTCTAGAGGATCTCGTAGCGACACATAGATCTGCCCCACCACTGAAGCGGGTCAAGGCCAAATGTGTTCCCGACTCCAATAGTGTGTGGCGCCACCCTGATGGGTGGCTGGTTTGTCCCCAGAGTCTCCCAAACACCCATGGGTCATGGAAGGGGGCATGAAGGAAAAGGAAGTCTGATACATCAGGTATTAAAACAGTGGTCTGCATCGGGTCTACGAGCAGTGGCCGAGCACACAGTACACGGCTGTGAAATTTGTCAAACATATAATAGAGGGAAATCACCCTCTACATTTGTCCACGAGTCCCCGCAGACGCTCCTTTCACTGACCGACAGGTTGACTTTGAGCACATGGCGGCTAGTGGAGGGGGTTAAATATTTGTTAGTAATAGTGGAAAGCGGCTAGTGAGTGAGTGGGCCAGAGAAGCAGTGGAGATTTGAGGCTTTGGCTCGACAGGCTTCGACGAGAAGAGGCGGAGGACGAGCTTGTTTCCAGTTAGTCTTTACAATGCCTCCTGAGATGGTGATGTGCCTCTCCTGTGAGATGTGTCAGTCTTGGGGGAGCTCCCCTCTCCTGCAGGGTCACATCTGCCAGAAGTGCTTGCGGCTGGCCGATCTGGAAGACTGTGTGAGGAGAAAGGGGGAGCTGTCATCATTGGAAACTCTATAGTCAGGGGAGCAGACAGGAGATTTTGTGGATGCAACAAGGACACCCACATGGTTTGTTGCCTCCTGGGTGCCAGGGTCTGGGATGTCTCTGACCGGGTGCATGACATCCTGGAATGAGAGGGAAAGCAATCAGAAGTCGTGATACATATTGGTACGAGCGTCATAGGCAGGAAGAGGGATGGGGTTCTGAAGTGTGAATTTCAGGAACTAGGCAGAAGGCTGAAGAACAGGACCTCAAGGGTGGCATTTTCAGGATTGCTGCCTATGAAAAAGGACCACTCAACGACCTCATGCCCAAAGGAACAATTTTATCTGGGACAGCAAAACCGATATTTACATACAGAGGCTTTCACTGAACCATACTGCATGGCAGAGAAGCTATACACATGCACACCAGACAAAAAAATGGAAGTAAAATCCCCCAACCCCGGAACCAGCCTCTCTTTACAAACAGCTTCCCCTAGCGGGAGTATTGCTACATTACCATTATCCTCATTAGTAATAGCTTATTTTTATAATGCTCACATTACAACATTTCTCCCCCTTTAAATTCCAACATTCCCCAAATGTAAAGGAACTGGGAAATAAAAACAGTGATGTCATTAGCTTGCGTACCCCAGAAATTTAGACTAGAGTCTCAGCAACAGTCTATCAATACAAAACACCTGAAAAACGTGGCAGATTCAACATTCAGTCAAACACAAAAAAAACTGTCCAGTCAAACATTCAGTCTGTCGGGAGGTTTGCGAGTGCACTGTGATCTGCGCACTACCCCCGGTGACCCAGCAGGCACCGCTGGTGAGGATGTTTTGGGTGGATCTGGAGTTGGGGACATGAGAGGGGTCTGTGTGCCCGTGTGAGAATGTCCATCCTCTTCAGGGGACCCCTATCCCTCTCCCAGTGTCTCTCTCTCTCTCTCTCTCTCTCTCTCTCTCTCTCTCTCTCTCTCTCTCTCTCTCTCTCTCTCTCTTGTAAAGTCACTGATGGACGTGTTCCCATAGTAGTCTGTCTCACCATGGGAACCTCGGTAGATCCTGATCCATTCTTGGCCACCAGACGTAGCATCCTGCAAGGCTCTTCATCCGAGACACCCCTGGATGAGTCTCATGAATTTCCTCCAAAATCTGTGAACAGCCGGGGGAGGCACGATGACCCTCGCCGCCCCCCCAGAAAATGCAGCCATCCTGTAGTCTCAGTTCTGTCACATTTGGCATAAGGCCTCAGTTCCTCTCCTTCCACAACTCTGGGCCAACCTTGTAAAAGGAAAGTCTTGACTTGACAGAGGACTGGGTCCCTCTCTGTCCACTGCTTGATCTGGGTCACCTTTACAGGTGTCTCTGACAGACTCTCCAGTGAAAATACAGTCTCTGGAGGCACATATGTAGTAACAGGCATCTCAGGTAAAGACAGTCGACTCAGCGCATCGGCGATTGCATTATCCCCACTCGCTCTGTGCATGATAGTATATTGGTCAGCTGACAATGTGAGAGCCCAATGCTGTATCCTGGCTGAGGCTAGCAGTGGAATGCATCTGGTCTCACTGAATAGGTTCATCAGTGGTTTGTGGTCCATATAAATTGTGAATGCACGTCCACAGAAGTACTAATGAAAGTGTTTGACCGCAAAAACAATGACCAGACCTTCTTTGTCTGGCTGTGACTATCCCTTCTCAGTCAGGGTCTGTGAAGCAAATCTAACAGGCTTCTCTGAACGTGTGAGAGAATTGCCCTGACTCCATAGCATCACATGAAAGGGCGATCCCCTTGTCTGGGTCATAGTGAACAAGCAGCTTCGCTGAGTGGAGGAGTTCTTTTACTTCTTTGAAAGCTTCCTCCTGCTCTTCACCCCACTGCCACTTAGTGTCATTGTGAAGCAGCTTATACAGTGGGGCCTTTGAGAGGTCAGGAAGAAACTTGCCATAATCATTCACCATGCACAAAAATGATCTGAGTTCAGTGACACTCTTGGGGCTTGGGGCCTCCTTGATAGCTCTCACTTTGTCCTCCACTGGGCAAAGCCCCTCAGCTGTAATCGTGTGTCCCAGGTAGGTCACAGTCAGAGCCAGGAACACACACTTTCCGCATTTCAATCGCAGCCCTGTGTCTGAGAGACTCTTCAGCACCTGTTCTAAGTTAGCCAGATGCTCCCCCTCCGTGGCTCCCGTGATCAAAGTATCATCAAGATACACTGCTACGTGCGGAATCCCCTGCAGCATCCATTGTCCTTTGGAAAATGGCGGGCTAGACGCCACTCCAAAAACCAGGTGATTGTATTTGAATAATCCCTTGTACGTGTTGTTTGTGACGTACTCCTTTGAATCCCCATTGAGCAGCAGCAAGGTAAGCATAGCTCATGTCCAGCTCTGTGAACAGCTTACCCCCAACAGGGTCGCAAACAGGTCATCTACCCACGGCAATGGGTACTCCTCCAGCTTAGAGACCCGATTCACCGTAAGCTTGAGGAAATCTGCAGATGCTGGAAATTCAAACAACACACACAAAATGCTGGTGAAACTCAGCAGGCCAGGCAGCATCTATAAGGAAAAGCACTGTTGACGTTTCGGGCTGAGACCCTTCGTCAGGGCCATAACCTTATAGTCCCCACATATCCTCACTGTATTATCTGCCTTCAAAACTGGAACAATGGGAGCTGTCCACCTTGAAAACTGGACGGGCTCAATGATGCCCAGCCCTTGTAAACATTCCAGCTCCTCCTTGACTTTGTCTTTCATGGCACAGGGCACCAACCTGGGCTTAAAAAAAAATGTAGTGTGGCCTCAGGGTCAACATGAAGTTTCACGGTCATGCCCCACAGATTGCCCATCTCGTCCATGAAAACGTTACTGCACAGCTGTAGAATGTGTGAGCTTACTTAATTTCGTGCCATTTGAGCCGGATTTTGCGAAGCCAATCACAGCCCAAAAGACTGGGCCCACTACCCTTAGCTATCACCAGCCTGAGTTCAGCTTTCTGACCCCCAGCTGAAATATCTATGTATAACACCCCTAAATGAGGTATGTGCTGCCTGGTGTAGGTCCTGAGTTTGAGCTTAGACGGTCTGATGGGAGGCAGGTTGGATCCCCATGTCCTCCTGTGGGTCTTCTCACTAATGACCGATGCAGTAGCCCCTGAATCATTTTCAAACTTAGTGTCCTTTCCCCTGACAGTAACTGGCATAATATGGTTCAGGTGGCTCCTTATGCGTTTCCACCCCAAACATGCTGTAGGCACACGTTGCCTCTCCGTCTGCTTCTCCTAGGTGGTGTGTGGCTGCCCGAGTCTGTTGAGCTTTCCCCTGCCCAGGCTTAACCTCACCCTTTATGCTCCTGCACTTTTTAGCTAAATGTCCCTCTTTGCTACAAGCATAGCAGACAGTGTCTTTGAATTTGCAATCATTTGCATAGTGTGTCCCTCCACACTTAAAACATTTCCCCCTCTTTGCCTGTTTACCAGTCTCCCTCCTGACTTGGTGCACTGCCGCTGACTGCGACCCCCATGTCCTTTCTGGATATCCCTGGCATTATTAGCTGCCATCTCCATTCCTTGGACAATCTCTAGGGCTTTCCTGAAAGTCAACGCTGGGGTTTCCCCCAGCAAGCAGCGTTGTACGACGTCATTATTAATGCCGCATACTGAGGTTTTCCGGTGACATCATTGTCCAGAATGGCAGCTTAAGCCTCTGGCTCCTCTGGAAAAAAGTGTATTAAGCCACGTTAACCCATCAAATATAGTATTTTTCAAAAAATATTTAAACTGAAAAGAGCCAAGAATGGGGAAAAGGAATGGAAATTTAAAAAGCGACACTGCAAAGCCTGCGGCCGAGAGGAGTGCAGCGAGTGGCTCTCCTACCCGACCGCGTGCTAGCGAGGCGGACGCTGGGCCTCGTTCAGGTGAAGCGGCAAATATGATCAAAATTCTGAAAGAGCTAAGGGAGTTTCAGAAAGAAATAAAGCAGCAGCTCCATGATATTAAGTCAGAGCTCACCAGTGTCAATCAAAAAATAGCGATGGCAGAGACTCAAGTTGAGAAGGTGGAAGATCGCATTCAAAACATGGAATGAATACTGAGTAAGACAATGAAAATATTAAATCACCAAGAAGGTAAACTGCTTGACCTGGAAGAAAGATCACGGTGGAAAAATATCAGAATCTACAACGTACCCGAAGGAGCTGAGGGCTAGTCTATGATGGAGTTTGTCGGAAAGTTACTGCGGGACGCGCTGGATCTTCTCTTGGTTATGGAGCTGGAGATCGAGAGGACGCATCGCACGTTAGTCCCAATGTCTACCCAAGATAAGCTATGCTCAATAATAATTAAATTCCTTCGGTACAGCACCAAGGTGGAGATTCTATGTAGGGCCTGGGGTAAGAAGAGAGTGTTTTTAGATGATAAATTAATATATTTCGACCAAGGTTACCCCCCCCCCCCCACAGTCCTGCAGAAACGCAAAGAATACTCTGAAATAAAGCAAGTACTAAAGTAAAAAAAGATTAGATTTCAAGCTTCATACCCTGCTAAACTTCGAGTGTTTTATGACGATGGGATGTGGTTGTACCAGACGGTGGAAGAGGCGACTACAGACATGAAGGCCAGAGGGTTGCCCGTCAGCGTGACCAAACTGATGGAAAGCCTGGCTGAGGAACTACCCTGCTCCGCTTGGGAAATAGTGGGAGAATAGAGAAGGCAGGAGACGGGAGGAGGCCGAGAGAAATATATCAGGAAGAGACCGGGAGTTACCCAAAGACAGTCCTCACCCCCTTCAGAAGAGCCATAAGGTTTGGCTAACTTTAAAAATGTTGAGAAGCTAAACGGAAGCAAAAGTACACGGTGATATACCTATCTCGAGAAATACCTATTACAATGTGGATTTTATATTCCTTAGTTGTTATTTTTTATTCACTCACTTACTCCTTTTTCCCCAACAAAATGTGGAAAAAAAATGTGTGTGATATGTGTGTGTATATATATATGTGTGTGTGTGTGAGTGTGTGTGTGTGTGTGTGTGTGTGTGTGTGTGTGTGTGTATGTGTGTGTATAGGAGGAGTACACAGGGAAATCTTTTCTATGTAAAGGATTTGGGTTCACTGACTTATATGAATACTGCAATGGGGGCCCTCAACTCACAAATAGGAGGGGTTATCCCCCACAGCTAGACATTTCCTTTAGCTCAACGCAGGGTCATCTACTGGAGACCACAGCCTTGGAATCACGCTTTCATTGCCATTTTTGTTATTATTTGTGTTTCTTGGTTCTTATTTGTTCAGGGAGTAGACCGATTAAGTTTTATTCTAATTTCAATGATACATTGACAGATAAATACAGATGGCTAAGGACAAGGTAAAATTCATTTCTTTTAATGTCAATGGGCTATTAAGTCCAATCAAATGTCAGAGAATTTTATCCAAAATGAAAAAAGAACAAGCCCATGTAGTATATTTAAAGGAAACTCATTTAAGTGATAATGTGCATAAATAACTAAAGAGAATGGGCTTCACTAATTTGTTTTTCTCCTCATATAAATCAGGACATAGGAGAGGAGTTGCTATTCTTATCTCAAGTAAGCTAAGTATTGAAAAAGTATTTGAAATGGGAGATAAAGAGGGCAGATATATTCTGGTAAGGGGGAATATAGACAGAAATTCAGTTACTCTATTGAATATATATGCAACCCCGGGAAGTGATGTTGGTTTCTTTCAGAAAATTACTGATATTATGGTAGCGGAAACAAAAGGTCTCCTGTTATGTGGGGGAGACTTAAATTTACAATTACAACCAAACTTAGACTCTTCCAATAGAAAAACCTATGAAACAAAATCTTTACATCAGAATGTTAATACACTTTTTGAGGATGTTGGTTTAATTGATATAGGGAGGGACCTTTTCCCCGACAGAAGGGATTTATCACTTATTATTCTGCTCCCCATTCTGTATATATAAGAATAGACTATTTCTTAACATTTGGAAAAGACAAAGACAAAATGAACACCTGTGGAATTGGGACAATCGATGTAAGTGACCATGCACCTATATATTTATCTGTTGATTTTGACCTACAACCAAAGAATACTATTTGGAAATTAAATTCCAGTCTACTCAATGATCCATACTTTAAGGAACAAATTAAAAAAGAAATTGTGTTCTCTGCGTGGAATTTAATGATAATGGAGAGGTTTCACCTCCCATTTTATGGGATAATCTGAAGGAGATCTTAAGAGGGATAATTATAGCGATATCTTCATATAAGAAAAAAATAAGGAATAAAACATTAAAGGAATTACAAAATAGGCTGAAGGAACTAGAGGAAAAACACAAATTGAATTTAGCACAGGATACATTAGGGGAAATTAAAAGAAGTAGGAATGAAATTAATAGTTTGGCTATGCAAGAAATCAGGAAAAAATTAATGTTTCTGAAACAGAGATATTATGAAAGTGGATCGAAATCTATGAAAATACTGGCGTGGAAACTGAAAAAAAAGATAGCAGAATATACAATTCATAGAATTAGGGACCCAAGAACAAAAATGATAAAGAATAAGTTTAGTAAAATTCCAGAAGCTTTTGAAGTGTTTTACAAAACCCTATATTCCAAAGTTCCTGGGGTAAGCATAACTCAAATTGACACCTTTTTGAATTCTCTAGAGTTACCCACTTTAAGTGAAGAACAAAATAGAACGATGACTACTGACATAACTGAAGTTGAATTAAAAGCTGCAATTTGTTGGTTTAAATTAAGCAAGTCAGCAGGATCAGATGGGTACACGACAGAGTAGAACAAAGAATTTAAAAATGAGTTACTTCCTGTTTTACTCCCCACTCTGAACTAGGCTCTAAAAAAGGCACAAATGCCATCCAGTGGGAAGGAAGTGATAATCTCAGCTATACCGAAGGAAGGAAAGGATAAAATTGAAAGCGGGTCATTTAGACCAATATCCGTTCTTAATGTAGATTATAGATTATTTACCTCCATCATGGCCAAACGATTAGAGAAGTTTCTACCAATACTGACAATGCCAGACACAAGACAATATACGAAGGACACTTCACATTATGGATCATATACAAAAAAATAAAATCGAAGCGATAGTGATAAACGTGGATGCTGAAAATGCATTTGATTTGGTTAAATGGATTTTGTTTTACAGAGTTTTACATAGATTTGGTTTCCAAGACACAATTATTAAAACTATACAGACACTATATGACAATCCTACTGCTAGGATTAAAATCAATGGATGTTTATCAAATAGTGTTACCCTAGAAAGGGGCACGAGACAGGGTTTTGTATGGTCACTACTACTCTTTGTGTTATATCTGGAACCATTAGCTCAATACATCAGACAAAATGAAGATACCAGGGGAATTACTATTAAAGCGACGGAGCACAAATTGGCTTGTTATGCTGATGACATTTTGATCTATCTAGGGCAACCAACATACTCTTTATCTAAAGTGATGCCATCCTTTGAACAATATGGTCAATTATCAGGATGCAAGATCAACATAGATAAAACCCAATTACTTTCATATTACTTTAGCCCACCAAGAGAAATTGAAAGTAGATACCCCTGGGCATGGCACACAGAATCTTTCAAATATTTGGCCATCATTACGCCAAAAGATTTGGCAAAATTATCAAAATGTAATTATCAGCCTTTATACAAAAAAGTTAAGGAAGATGTGGCAAGATGGAACCAGATTCCTTTTTTCAGTCTCAGTTCAAGGATTGAGTCTATTAAAATGAATATACTGCCCAGACTGTTATATCTCTTTCAGACCCTACCAATAGAGATTAATCAAAATCAATTCAATGAATGGAACAAGATGCTATCAAGGTATATTTGGCAGGTTAAAAGCCTAGAGTTCATCTCAAAACTTTGCAATTAGCAAAGGAAAAGGGGCGATGGGGCTTGCCTTCTCTTAGAGATTATTATTTTGTGGCACAGTTGAGAGCTGTGATATGTTGGTGCAACCCATCATATGATGCTCAATGGAAAAACATTGAGGAGCGGGTAATTCCCATCCCCATACAAGCAATTTTGGCTGATAACAACCTGCAAAGGTACATAAATACTATTGATAACCCATGGGTGAAATTGACTCTTAAAATATGGAAAACTACTATATAAAGTATAATCTAGCGGGAGATAATGCAATTTTTAAATGGTGTGCATATGACTCTGATTTTACACCAAATAAATTGGATGCTAGATTTAAGGACTGGACAGCAAAAGGAATAACAGTTCTTTGCAACATAATGAAAGAAGGAACACTGTTCAGTTCTGAAATGCTTAAAGAGAAACACATTAGAAAAACAACATTTTTATCAGTATTTACAGATGCGACAATATGTTAATAAGACGCATAAAAATATAACCATTATATACATGCTTGATTGAGACCTTTAGAAAAGCATATAATTCAGATAATGGTAGTAGAATCATTTCAAGCATGTTTAAGGGGTTGTCAAATCTTAAAACACATTCGACTTCATACATTAAAACAAAATGGGAGAAGGACGGAGGGATAATTATATCTGAGGAAGAATGGACAACAATATGGAGGTATCAATGGAAATGTGCCAGTTCACAGAAGTGGAGGGAGTTTGGATGGAAAAACTTGATAGGATATTTTATTACACCCTCTCAGAAATCCCATTATTATAGTAACCTCCTTGTTTGCTGGAGAAATTGTGGAAATCAAAATGAAAATCACTATCATATTTTTTGGGACTGCCCTGTTATCAAAAACTATTAGAGCGGGATACACAATGCCCTACAAGATATCTTTAAATGTGAAATACCTTTAGAGAGTAAAAGCATATATTTTGGATATATACCTCAAGAATGGTTGAAAAGAGATAAATATTTAATGAATATACTGTTGGTGGCTGGTAAAAAGACTCTTACTAGGAAATGGTTATCACAGGAGAGCCCAACTTTAAATGCATGGATGGAAATTACAATGGACATTTACAAAATGGAGAAGATAACAGCATCTGTTAATCATAAGCTAGAACAATTTGATTCATACTGGGAAAAATGGTTTAACTACATAATGCCTCATAGGCCTGATTTTATTCTCACAAATCAATGAATATGTTGTAAAAAAAAGATCACTCCCTACTTGTACATAGTTCTTTCCTTTTGCTTGTTTTTTTCTTTCCACTCTTTTCTATAAGAGTATACCCCAGATAAATACTTTGTGGAGATTTGTGATATATATGATTATATGATATATATGTACAATGTCTGAAATACATCTTATGGAAATGTTTGTTTGATGATGAACTTCAATAAAAAAATAAAATACAAAAAAAAATAATGCCGCATACTAATCTATCATGGAGCATGTCATCCAACACGGCTGTGAAATCACAATGCTCCGACAGCTGCCGAAGCTCGGCCACAAAATTAGCCACAGACTGACCTGGCTTCCTGAAATGTCTATGAAACTTACACCAAAGGTTTCGGATTGTGTTGGTTCCCCACGAGCTGGATCAGTTCGTCATATAGAATTTCTCCCAGTTTCTGCGGTGTGGCTAAGTTCCTTTTCAACCTGTAAGTCTTTGCCCCACACACTCTCAGGAGAATAGAGCGCTTCGTAGTCTCCTCAGTAATTCCATTGGCACAGAAAAAGTGTCCCAACCTTTCCTCATATTCCAGCCAGTCCTCCTCTCGCTCCACAAATTCACCAATAGTCCCGAACGTGGGACTCTCTAGGTGGCACCTAATGGAGTGAGTTGAGTTGAGTTGAAGCTTGCTCCTAAACTTTTCAATTTTTTACCACTCTTCTATTACTTACTTATACTAAAGCATATAACTGTTTATATGTTTGAAATCTGAACCTTATTTAGAGAAAATGAGTAGCAGAGGACAAAAGAAACTACTTGAAAGCTGTAAAGAGTGGGAGCTTACCTTGGATGCAATATCGAAATTACTGGATGAAAAAATTGACCCAAAAGATTTGAAACTGGAAACGAAAATTTCAAAATTATTGAATAAGAAAATCAAGTGGAGAGATTCAAAATTGGAAGAGAAAATTGATGCCGTGGGTTTGATGTTAAGGATGATTAATGATGCAATGGAAACATTTAAATGGGAGACCAGGGAGTTACAGGGACGTGTTTTTGAACTTGAGGAAGCCAACAAGAAGAAGAAACTGTATTCTGCTATTCAAAAGTTGGAGCAGCAGAAAATTAAGATGATTGATCTGGAAGGTCAACGTCGCAGACAAAATATTAGAATAACTGACCCGTCTGAAGATATTGCAAAAGGTGAAGACCCCACTGAATTTTTCTCTCAATTTTTAAGGAAGGTGTTTGGCTCAGAAATGTTTGCAAAGTCACCAATTCTAGATCACGCACATAGAATCCCGAAAATGAAATGGTCATCGGATCCCAAACCGAGGCATATCATATTACGATTTCATTATATACATATTAAGGAACAGTTAATTCGACTTGCCCGTCAGAAAAGAATTATGGTATATGGAAATCACAAATTTCGATTAGTAGATTATAGTCCCGAAGTAATGCATCAGAGATCGATGTTTAAATTGGAGATCTGTGATTTGTATCATGCTAAATTCAGACCAGCATTATTATTTGCTACTCGCCTCAGAATAATCTTATCTGATGGATCCCTCAAATGGTTCACTTCAGTCGAAAAGGCTCTAAAGTTTTTCGAGGATCTAAATGCAAGTTCAATAGTTTCAATATATTCTAACGTTTATGTGGATTTAAAATTGTCTTCGACAGAGAATGACAGTTTTCCATAGTTTGATTATAGATATTTTATTTGCCTAGTGAATAAAATCGACAGTTTCTTACAGTCTAACGGTTTCAATTATTAAAAACTATCTTCGATAGTTTAAACTTAAATGGTAATTTGCTACAGTCTAAAGTTTAATGGTAGATCTTATATGTTTGTTTTACTTATGTTCTGGTAAAATGTGTATTTTGTTTCAAATTATAAGTATTTGCCATATTTTTAAGATAATTATTTCTTGTCTTTTAAAACGGCTTTCTGAAGTATTTTTTGAAACGTTTAAAATAGCCAATCGTCTATTTTAGTGTGTCCTATGCACTTGATTTTACTTTGTTTTTTTAAAAAAATTATTGAATTTTCAAATAGCTTACAGAAAGAAAAATTATCAACCCTTCCCCCCTCCCCTTAACCCCTCCCCCCTAACATATCCCTCTAGAGAAAAAAAGAAGAAAAAGAAAGAAAGAAAGAATGACTGGATATCGAAAGATCCCCACATGCTCCACAGAGTTCATAATAGCTTTAATATGTATATTTATTTCTTTCCCCAGATAACCAATAATTTTATCTTTGGAGCACCTATATATTTAATCCTATTTTTTGTAAATAAGGGTGCCAAATTTTCAGAAATATTTCATATTTATCTCTTAAATTATAAGTATTTTTTCAAGTGGAATGCAGCTAAAAATTTCATTCTTCCAACAATCTATACTTAAGTATGAATCTGATTTCCAAGTAACTGCAATAGCCTTTTTGGCTACTGCCAATGCAGTTTTTATGAATTCTTTCTGATATTTATTCAATTTGGATTTTGATTTTATCCCTTCAATATCACCTAGTAAAAATAATGTTGGATTATGTGGAAGTTGCATTCCAATAATTTGTTCCAGTAAAATTCTTAAATTTATCCAAAAAGGTTGAATTTTAAAACGACCAAGTAGAGTGTAAAAAAGTACGAATTTCTTGATTTCATCGAAAACATTGATCAGATAAATTTGAATTTAATCTATTTATTTTTTGTGGTGTAATATATATTTGATGTAAAAAGTTATATTGTACTAATCTTAGTCGAACATTTATTGTATTTGTCAAACTGTCAAGACGTAATCTTGACCAACTTGTTTAATCAATTTTAATATTCAAATCAGTTTCCCATTTTTGTCTCGACTTATGAATTCCTTGTTTTATTGCCTGTTTTTGAATCAAATTATACATACCAGAAATAATTTTTTAAATTTTTCCTTTATGAATTAAAGTTTCTATTTCATTAGGTTTCGGCAATAACATTGTTTGACCCAGTTTATTTCTTAAATAAGCCCTTAATTGGAAATAACAGAAAAGTGTGTTATTTGATATTTTATATTTATTCTTTAGTTGGTCAAATGACATTAATATACCTCCTTCAAAACAGTCTCCTATATATCTAATCCCTTTGTGAAACCAGTTATATAAAAGTTGATTATCCATTGTAAAAGGGATAAGTTTATTTTGAATTAAAGTTCTCTTTGCTAATAAAGATTTCTTTATCTTATCATCAACATTTATCTTATTCCATAAATCAATCAAATGTTTTAGTATAGGAGATTCTTTCTTTTCCCGGATCCATTTAGATTCCCATTTATATATTAAAATCTTCTGGTATATTTTATCCTATTTTGTCTAATTCTATTCTAATCCATGCTGGTTTATCTTAATCAAAAAAGATGCAATAAATCTAAGTTGATTTGCTTTGTAATAATTCTTAAAATTTGGTAATTGTAACCCACCTAGGTCAAATTTCCATGTCAATTTTTCCAACGATATTCTTGACATCTTACCTTTCCAAAGGAATTTCCTCACACATTTATTGAAATCTTGAAAAAATTTCTGTGGTAATTGTATTGGTAATGTTTGGAATAAATATTGTAATCTAGGGAATATATTCATTTTACAGCATTGACTCTACCTATTAATGTTATTGGTAACCATCCATTTATCAAGATCCTCTTGAAATTTTTTCAATAATGGCAAATAATTTAATTTATATAAATTCTTTATATCATTATCAACTCTTATACCTAAATGCTTTATACCATTTATCAGCCATCTAAATTGAGTTATTAATCGACATTGACTATAATCTCCTTTAGTAAGGTGTAGAATTTCACTTTTATCCCATTTTATTTTGTACCCTGATATTTTCCCATATTCTTCCAATCTAGAAGATAAATTATGCAACAAATGTAATGGGTGAGTTAGATAAATCAGAACATCATCAACAAATAAGTTAATCTTATATTCCTGCTGATTAACTCTGAAACCCATAATATCTGAGTCAGTTCTAATTAATTCAGCTAATGGTTCTATCGCCAACACAAATAAAGCAGGTGACAATGGACAACCATGTCTAGTTGACCCTGTTAACTGAAATGATGTTGAAATTTGGCTATATGTCATCACTTTACCTTTGGGGTTAGTATTTAAGGTTTTAATCCATTTTATAAAAGAGACTCCTAATCTATGTTTTTCCAATACCTTAAATAAAAATATCCCATTCCAATCTATCAAATACCTTTTCTGCATCCAAAGCAACTGCTACACTCATTTTTTCCCTCTTTTGTGCCGAATGAATTATGCTAAGTAACCGAGTTACATGATCTGCTGATTGTCTATTTTTAATAAATCCTGCTTGGTCCATGTGTATTAATTTTGTTAAGTATTTAGATAATCTGTTAGATAAAATCTTTGCTATTAGTTTATACTCCGTGTTCAACAAAGAAATAGGTCTATATGATGTTGGCTTTAAAAGATCTCTGTCTTTTTTTGGCAATACTATTAAAATAGCTGTCGAAAAAGATTCTGGAAGATTATGCATTATTTCTGCTTGGTGTATTAGCTCCATAAAAGGAGGAATTAATAAATCTTTAAACTTTTTGTAAAATTCAGGTGGAAAACCATCTTCTCCTGGAGATTTTTTACTCTAAAGTGATACTAGAGCTTCTTCGACCACTTTTAATGTAAAAGGCACATCTCATCCCTTCTGTTCTTCCAAATTCAATTTTGGGAGAGTTATTTGTAATAAAAACCTTTCTATCTAAACAATATCATTTTGTGATTCTGATTGATACAATTTCTAAAGTTTTATAAGTAATTTTATTTACACTTGTTCTAATTGTATTTATCATTTTGGAAGCCTGGTCTGTCTTTAACTGCCAAGCAAGAATCTTATGTGATCTTTCACCTAGTTCATAACATCTCTGTTTAGTTCTCATAATTGCTTTTTCTGTTCGGTATGTTTGAAATGTATTATATTGTAGCTTTTTATTAACAAGTTGTCTTTGTTTTTCTTCTGTCATATATCTTTGAGATTCTTTTTCTAATTTTGTAATCTCTTTTTCCAATTGGTCTATTTCTACCATATATTCCTTCTTAATTTTAGAAGTATAACTTATTATCTGGCCTCTCAAATATGCCTTCATCGCTTCCCATAATATAAATTTATCATCAACTGAATGTGAGGTTGTATCTAAAAAGAACTGAATCTGTTTTTTCATAAAATCACAAAAATCTTGATGTTTTAATAATATTGAATTAAATCTCCATCTGTAAATCGATTCCTCCTTATCCATCATTATCCTTGTCATTATCAAGGGAGAATAATCTGACAATATTCTTGCTTTATATTCTATATTTTTCACTCTGTCTTGAATATTTGCAGATAGTAAGAAAAAATCTATCCTTGAATAAGTTTTATGTCTATATGAATAAAATGAATAATCTCTTTCTCTTGGGTTAATTCTTCTCCATATATCAATCAAATTTAAATCTTTCATCAATGATAAAGTTAATTTTGTTACTTTTGGTTTTGTAACAACCTTTGTTGACCTATCTAAAACTGGGTCTAGACAAAAGTTAAAGTCTCCACCTATTAATATTTTATTGTGTGCATCAGCCAAATTCAAAAAAGCCTCCTGTATAAATTTTACATCATTTTCATTTGGTGCTTAAATATTCATAAGAGTCCATAGTCCTGAAAAGATTTGACGATGTATAATTACATATCTTCCCACAGAATCAATTAATACATTTTGTTTTTTAATTGGTAAAGTTTTGTTGACCAAAATTGCAACTCTCCACGCTTTTGAATTAATTGAAGCTGCTATAACATTTCCGACCCAATCTCTCTTTAATTTCTGATGTTCTATCTCTATTAAATGTGTTTCTTGTATAAAAGCTATATCTATTTTCATTTTCTTAAAGTATGTTAAAATTATTTTTCTTTTCACTGGTCCATTAAGCCCATTCACATTAAAACTTTAAAAATTCAGTAAATTAGTCATTATTTTTAATAGGGTTACTCCAGTCTATAATAATACATAATATTTCAACTCTCATAGTACCTTGGGGAATTATTTAAAAATTCTCCATGTTGCTATGTGTCTCCCCTCCGATCATCCAGGCAAAGAAAGAAAGATAAAAGAAAAATAGATTATAAAGAAAAAAAAACAAAAAAAAAACCCTACTAATGTTGTGAATGAAAAAAAAACACAACATTACCCACCTCCGTTGTGCGGGTCATGGCAATTGCCATGATTAGACACGTGAATCCCATAGCAATCGATCCAAAGTCCCCCCAGCTCTCCCATAAAATGAAAAACGTATATGTAAGATAAGAAAAAATAATATCACTACTCTTGATTAATGTTTCTCAAATTTTTACCTTTCTCCCCCTGTATCATATAATTAAAAGTTTATTTCAATATTCTTCTGTCCTTAATGTCCATCAACTCACTTCAGCATCCCCGTTTTCATCTTTAATCTGTTTCACTTTTAAATGTTTACTGTGACTAGTGAATATTTGGGAGTTCTTGTACAAACTCCTCTGCATCCCGATGATCAGTAAAAAATCTTCTTTTTCCGTCATCCAAAAAAATTATCAGTGCTGCAGGGTGGCGCAATATAAATTTGTAACCCTTTTCCCATAAAACTTTTTTTGCTGGGTTAAATTCCTTCTTTCTCTTCAAAAGGTCATAACTTATATCAGGATAGAAAAGAACTGCTTTCCCTTCTAGCATCAATGGCTCATTTTTCTTTCTGGCACATTGGGCAGCCACCTTCAGGATCTTTTCTTTATCTTGATATCTTAAGCATTTTATCAAGATTGGTCGTGGGTTTTGATCAGGTTGAGGTTTTGGTCTTAAGGCTCTGTGGACCCTTTTGATGTCAATCAACTGGGTTCCCTCTTCCATTTCCAAATTTTCCGGGATCCATTTTTGAAAAAATTATATTGGATCCTCTCCCTCTATCCCTTCTTTAAGACCAACAATTTTAATATTATTTTGTCTACTAAAATTTTCAAGCACATCTATTTTTTCCAACAGTCGTTTTCTTTCTGATGTCCAGGCAAGAATATTATCTTCCATTTTATTCACTCTCTCAATAGTGTCACCCATTATTTCTTCCAGGTTTTTAACTTTCTTGTCCATTTTCTCCTGTTTTTTCACCATTTTATCAGACATAGCCTTCATGGGGGACAGCACGTGATGACGTAGGGTCGAGACGTTGGGAATCCAGCTCCCTCGTAAAAAGTAATGAAATAGGGTTTAAATAAAGAAGAGTTAACAAATATCTACCAGAAACTATTTAGAAGTAACTCAGGATTATCTTTTGATATGGCTCCTAAACTGAAACAGAAGAAAGCAACTACTTCGAAGACTGCGCAAATCGGCGGGGAAAAAGGCCTAACCGTCTTGGTGAAGCCTTGGACTCAAGTTGGATCATCTCCCGGCGAAGTGCATGGTACTTCCGATGATGCGAGAAAGAAAGTTGCAGCAATGTCAGCGGTCTCCAAGAAGAAACGGCAAGAACAACGCATGCGTGAAAGTATGCCTGAACAGATATTAGCAAAACTACAAAGCCCAACTGCGACTGGAAGTGAAACTGGAAATGGATCAGAAGTAGAAACAGACTCTTTGGTAAATTCAGAGGAAGAAGAAGAGGAAAAGAAGGAAGAGATTAAAGGAGACATAAAAGATATCCTGAGATACATGACGAATGAATTAAAAGCTATAAGAACAGATATGATGAATGAATTAAAAGCTATAAGAACAGATATGACGAATGAATTTAAAGCTGTAAGAACAGATATGATGAATGAATTAAAAGCTGTAAGAACAGATATAAGAAGGATGTAGAATACACTTGATAATGTGGTGGAAAAACAAAAGAAGATGGATAATAAAGTTAAAGAGATAGAAATAAAAGTGGAAGAAAACACTGAAAGAATAGACAAGATAGAAGTGAATAATCTTGCCTGGACAACAGAAAGAAAATGGTTGGAAAAAATGGATGCGCTTGAGAATTCTAGTAGACAAAATAATTGTTGGTCTTATGGAAGGTACAGAGGGAGAAAATCCAATAAAATTCTTTCAAGAATGGATTCCGAAAATTTTGGAAATGAAAGAAGGAAGTCAAGTAATTGAAATTGAAAGAGCAGATAGAGCATTAAGACCAAGATCTCAACAAGATCAATTTTGATAAAATGTTTAAAGTACCAAGATAAAGAAATGATCTTGAAGGCAGCTACTCAAGGTGCTAAAAACAGAAATGGGCCATTGATAATAGAAGGGAAAAGAGGTTTTTTTTAATCCAGACATAAGTTACGATCTTCTGAAGAGGCAGAGGAATTTAATCCAGAGAAAATATTTTTATGGGAAAAGGGCTATAAATTTTTATTGAGTTACCCAGCAAAATTGATAATTTTCCTGGATAATGGAGAAAGAAGTTTCTTTGTTGACTGCCAGAAAGCGGAGAAATTTGTACAAGAATTACCTGATGTCCATGAAGAGGAGTAAAGAACTATAGAAATGAAATGGACTAATGATGAAGACTGAAACAAGGTTGGACTTGATGGACATTTATAAGGGAAAAAAATAGTCGAGGAGTATTAATTGGGAGTAGAGACATTAATTATTTTCTTTTTTTTTTGCGGGGGAGCTGGAGGAGCTCCTGATCGATGGCTGCGAGTTTCATGTGTACAATCATGCCGATTGCCATGACCCGTAAAATGGTGGGGGGGGTAATGTTGTGTTCTTTTTATTCGCAACATTAGAGGGGTGTATTTTGTTTTTTTTTCTTATATATTAGTTATCTTTCTTCTATTTTTCTTCTTTTTTGCCTGGATGGTTGGGGAGAGACTCATAGCAACATGGAGAATTTTAAAGAGTTCCCAAGGTACTATGAATGATTAATTTACTTAATTTATTATGTTTTAATGTTAATAGAATTAATGGACCTGTGAAAAGAAAAAGAGTTTTAACATATATTAAGAAAATGAAAGGAGATATAGCTTTTTTACAAGAAACACATTTAACAGAAACAGAACATAAGAAATTAAAGAGAGATTGGGTTGGAAATGTTATTGCAGCTTCATTTAAATCAAAATCAAGAGGAATTGCAATTTTAGTTAATAAATCTTTACCAATCAAAATACAAAATGTAGTAATTGATTCTGGGGGGAGATATGTGATTATACATTGTCAAATTTTTTCAGAATTATGGACTTTTATGAACATTTATGCACCAAATGAAAATGATGCACAATTCATACAAGTTTTTTTTTTAATTGGCTGATGCACATGATAAAATATTAATAGATGGAGATTTTAATTTTTGTTTAGATCCAGTTTTGGATAGGTCAACTAAAGTTGCTACAAAATCAAAAGTAACAAAATTAACTTTATCATTAATGAAAGATTTAAACCTGATTGATGTATGGAGAAAAATTATTCCAAGCGAAAGAGATTATTCATTTTATTCAAATAGACATAAAACTTACTCAAGGATCGACTTTTTTTATGATCAAAAAATATTCAAGACAGAGTGAAAAGTGTGGAATATAAAGCAAGAATACTGTCAGATCATTCCCCCTTGATAATGACAATGATAATGATGGATAAGGAGGAATCAATCTATAGATGGAGATTTAATTCAATTCTATTAAAACGTCAAGATTTTGGTGATTTTATGAAAAAACAAATTCAATTTTTTTGGATACAAATCTACATTCAGTTGAGGATAAAATTGTATTATGGGAAGCGATGAAAGCATATTTAAGTGGTCAGATTATAAGTTATACATCTAAAATTAAGAAGGAATATGCAGCAGAAATAGATCAATTGGAAAAAGATATCATAAAGTTAGAAAAAGAATCTCAAAGATATATGACAGAAGAAAAACAAAGACAACTTGTTAATAAAAAATTACAATACAATACACTCCAGACATATTGTACAGAAAAAGTAATTATGAGAACTAAACAGAAATATTACGAATTAGGTGAAAGATCACATAAAATTCTTGCTTGGCAGTTGAAAACAGAACAGGTTTCTAAAACAATAAATGCAATTAGAACAAGTGTAAATAAGGTTACTTATAAGCCTTTAGAAATTAATGAAACTTTAAAAAAATTTTATACTGAACTATATCAATCAGAATCAAGGAATAAGGTTGCTGAGATAGATAATTTTTTATCACAAATAACTCTTCCAAAATTAAATTTGGAAGAACAGATTAGATTAGATATTGGAATAGATATGCCTTTTACATTAAAAAGGTTGAAGAAGCTTTAGGATTACTTCAGAGTAATAAATCTCCAGAAGAAGATGGTTTTCCTCCTGAGCTTTATAAAGAATTTAAAGATTTATTAATTCCTCCTTTTATGGAATTAATACACCAAGTGGAAAGAATGCATGAACTCCCACTATCTTTTTTAACAGCGATTATAACTGTATTGCCAAAAAAAGGTAGAGACCCTTTAAAACCAACATCATATAGGCCTATTTCTTTGTTGAATACTGGTTATGAAATACTAGCAAAAATTTTATCTAATAGAATATCTAAATATTTACCAAAATTAATACATATGGATCAAACAGGTTTTATTAAAAATAGACAATCAATAGATATTATAACCCGGTTACTTAGTATAATTCATTTGGCACAAAAAAGAGAGGAAATGAGTGTGGCAGTTGCTTTGGATGCAGAAAAAGCATTTGATAGATTGGAATGGGATTTTTTTATTTAAGGTATTGGAAAAATATGAATTAGGAAAATCTTTTATACAATGGATTAAAATTTTAAATACTAATCCTCAAGCTAAAGTAGTTACAAATGGTCAGATTTCAACACCATTTTGTTTAACGAGGTCAACTCGACAAGGTTGCCCGTTATCACCTGCTTTATTTGTATTGGCAATAGAACCATTAGCTGAATTAATTAGAACAGACTCAGATATTGGGGGCTTTAGAGTTAATCAAGAAAAATATAAGATTAATTTATTTGCTGATGATGTTTTGATTTATTTAACAAACCCATTGCAATCTTTGCAGAGATTATATTTTAGATTGGAAGAATATGGGAAAGTATCAGGCTATAAGGTAAATTGGGATAAAAGTGAAATTTTACCCCTTACCAAAGGAAATTATAATCAATGTCAACTAGCAACTCAATTTCGATGGTCAATAAATGGGATAAAATATTTAGGTATTAGAATTGATAATGATGTAAAAAATGTATATAAACAAAATTATTTGCCATTATTAAAAACAATAAAAGAGGATCTTGATAAATGGATGATGTTACCAATGACATTAATAGGTAGAGTTAATGCCATAAAAATGAATATATTTCCTAGATTGCAATATTTATTTCAAACTTTACCAATACAATTACCTCAGAAGTTTTTTTCAAAAACTGAATAAATATGTAAGGAAATTTCTTTGGAAAGGAAAAATGTCAAGAATATCATTGGAAAAATTGACATATAAATTTGATTTAGGAAGGTTACAACTTCCAAATTTTAAGAATTATTATAAAGCAAATCAACTTAGATTTATTGCATCTTTTTTTGATGAAGAAAAGCCAGCATGGATTAGAATAGAATTAGATAAGATAGGAGAAAATATACCAGAAGATTTTATACATAAATGGGAATTCAAATGGATACGAAAAAAAAGAATCTCCTAAATTAAGACATTTGATTGATTTATGGAATAAGGTAAATATGGATGATGAGATAAAGAAATCTTTATTAGCAAAAAGAACTTTAATTCAAAATAGGCTTATTCCTTTTACAATGGATAATAGACTTTTACATAATTGGTTCCAAAAGGCGATTAAATATATAGGTGATTGTTTTGAAGGAGGTATATTGATGTTGTTTGATCAATTAAAAAATAAATATAAAATATCAAATAACACTCTTTTCTGTTATTTACAATTAAAAGCCTATTTATGAGAGGTTGGGACAAACAATGTTGATGCCAAAACCTAGTGAAATAGAAATATTAATCCAGAAAGGAAAAATTAAAAAAATTACATCTTGTATGTATAATTTGATTCAAAAGCAGACAACTAAATTAGGAATTCATAAATCAAGACAAAAATGGGAATCTGATTTGAATGTTAAAATTGATGGAAAAAACTGGTCAAGATTATGTCCTGATAGTATGAGAAATACAATAAATGTTTGGCTTAGATTAATATAATATAATTTTTACATCAATTATATATAACACCACAGAAAATAAATAGATTAAATTCAAATATGTCTGACAACTGTTTTTGATGTAATCAAGAAATTGGTACTTTTTTACATTCTATTTGGTCTTGTTTTAAAATTCAGCCATTTTGGATAAACTTAAGACTTTTATTGGAACAAATTATTGGAGTACAACTTCCACATAGTCTATTATTATTTATATTAGGCGATATTGAAGGGACAATAACAAAACTTAAATTGAATAAGTATCAGAAAAAATTTATAAAAATTGCATTGGCAGTAGCCAAAAAAGTTATCGCAGTTACTTGGAAATCTAATCTATATTTAACTATGGATCATGAATACATAGTTGTATTCCACTTGAAAAAATTATGTATAATCTAAGAAATGAATATGATATATTTTTGAAAATTTGGTTCCCATACTTACAAAAAATAGGTTTAAATACATAGGTCCTTTGAAGATAAAATTATAGTAATTGGGGAAAGTAAAAATAAATATCAAAATTATTTTGAACTCCATGGAGCATGTGGGGATCCTCCGATATCCAGGCAATCCTTCTCTTCTTTTCTTTTTTTTTCTTTCTTTAGATAAGGGTTAAGGGGGGGGAGGGTTAAAGGGAGGTGGGAGGGTCAATATTATTTTTCTTATTATTTTATTACCACATTTATTCTTTGTAATTTCTAAAATTTAATAAATAAATAATATTTTTAAAAAGAGCCTTCATATTTTTAATATTTTCTTACATTATTTTTTAATGTTTTTAATTCTTTTAATTCATTCATTATTTGCACCAAAGCTTTTCTTATGTCTCCAGAATATCTTCAACCTCCAATCTCTTCCTGTTGTTCTTCTTTTACCTGCTCATCTTCATCTGTATGTTCCAGAGAATCCGAATCCACCTCGGGTTCATTTTCACTTCCACTTCCAATCGTAGCTGGGATTTGTAGTTCAAATTGCTCATGTTTGCATATGCCCTTTCCTGCACACACTCGCAGTTCTTGTTGTTCCTTCTTGGAGACTGTTGATGTTGCGGCTGATTTCTGTTCTGTATCACTGGAGGTAAGATGGACTTGAGTCCGAGGCTTCTTCGTGGTGGCCGGCTCAACTTGTACTATGTTCAAAATAGAAGTTTTCTTCTTTGTCTGTTTAGGAGGCAAATCTAAGGAAAATCCTGAGTAGTTTAGATGTAGTTTTTAGAAAATATTTACTAACTTTTTCTCACTTAAATATTAATTTATTATTTTTTTACGGGAGAGCTGGATTTCCACATCTCGATCCTACGTCATCACGTGACATCCCTGATTTTACTTTGTTTAGTCAACTTCAGGCAGGTGTAAACTTAAAACATGGCAGTCCCCTACAGGTTAAAGATTAACTTTGTTTATTATTATGTATTAAAATACACTCGGTTTAGGTTTAAAGAAAATTATAAATCTGGACTTTCATCATTTATTTTTTTTCTCCTAGCTTTAGTAAAAGGTAGATTCAGATTTGAATTAAGAATATTTGTTACCTTTTTTTGATAAAGCCCTTCTTTATTGATTTTTTCCCCTTGCGACTATTTAAAATAACTATGTTTGACTTGAGTTCTAATAGACTGATTACCTTTTTTTGAATTTGTGAAACATAAACAATCTATTAACACTTTTTCCTTTTTTTTGAAATTGGCTTTTTGTGATTTTAAAAAACGTTTAGTAAAATAGTAGATGCTCAAAATGTGAGTAGTATGAATCTCATTTTTTTACACTTTGGAATTCATCACTAGAGAGATGGGGGTAGAATCTGGTTTAGTTTGCTTTCTAACTATCTATTGGTTTGGCGTGGTGGGGGAGGGGTGTTTCCTTTTCTCTTTCTGTTTTTTTCTGGGCTGACCCGAAACTACAAGTATGTCTGACTGTTGTGACTTCTGGTTCCTCTTTTGACTTGGTTTCCTTTTTTTGGGAACATGATTTCCCTACAGTAGGATTAACCCTTTACAAATTATATGACTTAATTATTGAAAATGAATAAGATTATTCATTTTGTTTCATGGAATACTAATGGTTTGAAACATCCGATTAAAAGGAAAAAAAATAAAATATTTAATAGACTGAAAGCTCAAATTATTTTTCACAGGACACTCATGTGAGGAAGGAGGACAATCAATGTTCTTTTAGATGTTGGAGGGTCATGCAGTTTCATTCTTATTCATCTGCAAAGGTGAGAGTTGTTTCTATATTTATTGATTCTTCAATTCCATTTGTTTATTGTGAGACAATTTCAGACCCAACTGATAGATTTTTGTTGATTACCGGTTTACTTTATAATTAAAAAGTTGTTATGGTGAATACTTATGCTCTAAATGTTGATTATCCTGAATTTTTAAAGAAATTATTTCCATTATTCCCTAACTTAAATGAATATAAGTTGAAAATGGGTGGAGACTTTAATTGCTGTTTGAATCCTTTGATGGATAGCTCTTCAGTTAAACAAATCCTACCAAATAAATCTGCATTATTTATTAATTCTTTTTTAGTGGACTCTGGAATATCAGACATTTGGTGGCTTCTACAACCTAATGATAAAGCGTTTGCTTTTTCTCTCATGTATATCACAATTATTCTAGAATTGATTACTTTTATATTGACTCCCGATTAGTACCATCTGTCATTGCTGGTGATTATGTTGCAACTACTATTTCTGTTCATGCACCTCTGAGATTATCAATTAAATTAACTGATGTAAGTTTTAGAACTAGATAATGGCGGTTCAACTTAACCTTACTTCGAGACTTAAAGTTTGTTAATTTCATTAAAAAACAGATCACTTTTTTTCTTTTCAACTAACTCTACTGAAGGAATTTCCAGTGGGATATTATGGGAAACTTTTAAAGCATCTATTCGTGTACACATTATTTCATACTCTGCTGGATTAAAAAAGCAAACCAATAATGAAATGTGTATATTGTTTGATAAGATTAAAGAAATTGATAAAGAATATTCAATTACTCCTAATTTGGAGCTTTATGAAAAGTGAGTTGAACTTCAGATGCAACATATTTTGTTATTAACATCTTCCATTGAAAACCAGTTACTTAAAACTAAATCTCAATTGTATGTACATAGTGATAAATTGGGGAAATTATTGGCCAATCATCTGAAAACTGTTTTGGTTAAACATCAGATTATTAAAGTTTGTAAACTGGATGGCAATTTTACAGTTGGCCATGTGAGATTAAGAAATCCTTTCAAGAATTCTATACTTCTTTATATAAATCAGAATTCCCTCATGATACTATTACAATGCATGAATTCTTAGGGAAATTGAATATCCCCAAACTATCATCTGATGAATGTTTACTATTAGATACACTGATTACAGAGGAAGAAATACAGAAAGCAACTACTTTAATGAACTCTGGTAAAGTCCCTGGTACAGATGGGTTTATAGTAGAATTTTAAAAATATTTTTCCGGTTTGCTCTCTCCTTGGTTAAGTAGAACTTTTAAAGATTCCTTATTGATAGGTAAACTACCATAATCCTTTTATGAAACATCCATTTCCTTAATTCTTAAAAAAGATAAAGACCTTACTGCATGTGCTTCATACAGGCCAATATCTTTGTTGAATGTAGATTTTAAAATTATTTCTAAAATAATGGCAATTAGATTGGAAAATATATAACCAAAGTTGTTTCAGAAGATCAGACAGGTTTTATAAAAAAATCGTTTCTCATATTTTAATGTTAGGAGATTATTGATATTATATGTACTTCCTTCACCTAAAGTTCCAGAATGTATTATTTTATTGGATGCTGAGAAGGCATTTGACAGATGTGAATGGAAATATTTGCTTAATACACTTGAGAAATTTAATTTTAGTCCAAAGTTTATATCCTGGATTAAATTGATATATCATACACCTTTGGTCTCTGTAGTTACAAATAGTCAGAGGTCTCCACTTTTGAGGCTTTCTTGTGGTACTAGGCAGGGCTACCCTTTAAGTCCTATACTATTTGACATTGCTTTAGAACCCCTGGCAATTGCTTTTCGAGATCCATCAAATATATTTGGCATTATGCGGGGCAATGAAACACATAAGGTATCATTATATGCAGATGATTTGTTATTATATATTTCTAATCCAGAGAAATCCCCTCCTTCAGTAATATCATTACTTGCTCAATTTACTAGCTTTTCTGGTTATAAATTAAATTTCGATAAGAGTGAGTTATTCCCATTAAAATCACACACTTTAATTTATATTCAGTACATTCAGCTAGAGACTCATTCCACCGAGATGTAACACTGAGCGTCATAGGAAGTCATTCCTACCTTTGGCCATCAAACTTTACAACTCCTCCCTCAGAGTTTTAGACATCCTGAGCCAATAGGCTGGGCATGGACTTATTTCCACTTGGCATGAATAACATTATTATTATTTAATTATTTATGGTTTTATATTGCTATATTTCTTCATTATTCTTGGTTGGTGTGGCTGTAACGAAACCCAGTTTCCCTTGGGATCAATAAGGTAAGGCTGTCTGTCTGTCTGTTTTCCATTTAAATGGGTTACAGATTACTTTATGTATTTAAAGGTTAAAATTACTAAAAAAAACATCAGGACCTATTTAAAGCTTATTTCTTACCTTTAATTAATTACCTTTTCATATTAATTATTAACAATTATTAACTAAATGGTCTCCAATGTACTTATCATTAGTTGGCCGAATCAATGCTATTATGATGATAGTTTACCCAAGTTTCTTTACTTATTTTAGGTAGTACCAACTTTGATTCCTAAATCCTTTATTGATATTATTGATTTCAAAAATTTCTTCATATATATGGCAGGGTAAAAATCCAAGGTTGAGAAAGAAATATTTACAGAAATCCAAAAAAGGATGGTGGTTTCGCAATGCTGAATGTTAGATTTTATTATTGGGCAAGTAATATTCAAAAATTAACCTTTTGCACTCAAGAGTTAGATGAAACCCAAAGTCCAAGGTGGTTGAATCTTGAATGTAAGTCTTTGTAAGGATTTTCATTGGCATCTAATTGAGGGGCTTCGCTCCCCTTTGCACTTACTAAATTGAATAAACAAATTACTCACCCAATAATTAAATATACAATATGAATATGATTTCAATTTTGTAAATTTTTTGATTTGAATAAATTTACCCTTTCTATCCCTATTTTATTTAATTTTTTTCAAACCATCCAGAATTGATCAAGCTTTTCTTCTTTGGAAAATGAAAGGAATAAACAGTTCTTGTGATTTATTTATGGGTAACTGTTTTATGTCTTTTGGGCAGTTATCTAATAAATAATATTTGCCTAGATCACACTTCTTAAAAATATCTACAGATTGGAAATTTTTTGAATATTATTTTGTCTACATTTCCGGTGACATATCAAGCTGAAATGACGGGAAAAGAATTTAAGTTTAAATCCCTTACAAAAGAGGGTAATAGCAACTATCTACGATTTGATCATGAAAATCTCTTCAGGTATATCCAATAAAATAAAGAATGAATGGGAACTAGAAATTAAAGTAAGTATATCCATAGAAGAATGGGAGAAGATTCTTAAATTAGTTAATGCTTCTTCAAAGTGTGCTAGACATACTTTAATACAATTTAAAGTGATTCATAGAAAATATATGTCAAAAGACAAGCTAGCCCTTTTTTATTCTCATAAGTAACTCTGAGGTTGCTTCTTTTACCCAAATGTTTTGGTCCTTCCCTCTTTTGAAATAATATTGGAAAGACATCTTTGACAATGTTTCAGCAGTTTAAAGTATTGATTTACAACTCTATCCTATTACTGCAATTTTTGGATTACTAATGATTGATTCTAGTTATTTATCATCTTCAGCTGCCATTTGATAGCATTTGTTACACTGATGGCCAGAAGATCTATTTTATTTAACTGGAAAGATTTTGATCCCCCTACTACACTTCAATGTTTCTCTCAAACTATAGCTTGTTTAACCTGAAAAAATTAAGAGTGGCAGAGTTAATTCCTCAATTAATTTTGAGGAAGTTTGGGAGTCTTTTATTCAATATTACTATACATATGACTTAAGTTGATTTTTTAAAATCCTTTTTCCTAATACTTATCCGTTTATGGAAAGAGGAACCGAGTTAAGGACAGAATAATTATAATTACCAAATCATGGCAGCCCATTTTTTTTGTTTTGTTTTCAGTTTAGTTTAGTGAATTTTTGTTTTTTTTTGTTTATTTTCTTCTGAACAAATCTTTTGAACTTTTTTCTGTTTCAATTATCAAGAGATCAGGTAGACATGTCTGGATATGATATTTGGAACTGATGTTTGTATGTGTTATAGCTGTTATTGTAATCCTGTTCTCTTGATATTGTTATTATTGATATGTTCATTTATCTGATTATAATGCAATAAAAAGATTTTCAAAAGATAGACCCAAATGTAGCCATCTGAACACGAGGCTCCTCGTCTGCTCACAGCTCCTGTTTGGAACGGGCCGACACGTCCTCAAAACCAGTTCACTTCGTCACCAAAAAATATATGGTAACTTCTCCTTTACAAAAGGACCACTCGACAATTTGATGGCCAAAAGAGCACCTTTATCTGGGACGGCAAATGATATTTACAATACCAAGGCTTTCAGATACCTTGTGCGGCATGGGTGGTGGAACTACGTACAATGCATACCAGAAGTAAAACCCTGTCAGTCCCGGATCCAGCCTCTTGTTACCAACAGCTTCCCAATTCATATTACCTTACTTTTAATAATACTCACATTACAATCAGCCTGAATTGGGGATTGTCGGTCCAAACAGGTCTTAATTGCATCCCAACCAGTTGTAGTCTCCTATGCCACCCTCAACTCGCTGTGTTATTAGGTTTATTTTTTGGCTTGTCCGCATGGTGGCTACAATTTGAATGCCATCACACAAATGAAATTCCTACATATTCTTAATTTGTTTTATTTCAGCCCAGGTCTGTTCCACATGCTGTTTCAGGATGTGGAAATACCCTGAACCACTTATCGACTATTTTCCAGATCTGGTGTTTGATGACAAGCCTCCTGTTTCCTTTCAAACCCTCCATTATCAGACTCGTGTGTTTTCACTCGCTTGATTTTTAAAGGGACAAGTTTTGCCAAGTCTCTGACCGATCCCCTCATTACAGTTATCACTATCAGTCACTAGAGGTCTCTGCTGAGTCAGTTTCACTGCTGTTTCGCAGAGTTCCCAAGGTGTTGCTGTTTCTGGGGACTCATCGGTGTTGGCACCAAATTGTTGAATCTCTGTCATTTTTCTGATCCTTTGGGTTCTTTCAGGGGCCAGGAATGGCAAGTAATCTTAGTTCTTAATGACCATTCATTTTAAAGTACAAACGTACATCACTAGGCAAATTAAGTAAAGAATTGAGGAAATGATGAATGAAAAGCAAAGAATATTAACGTAAAAAGATGGTGTTGCTGAAAATCCATCACCTTTACAGTCAAAATAAGATAGAACTTCTTTGATAAAGTAAATCGATGAATGGCTGCACAACTACATCACGTGGCTAATACTCAGCCAATGAAAAAGGAAAGGTATATGTAACTGCCAAACCGTCTTCTGCCAGTAAGTGGGGACCAATCACCATGGACTCAGAAAAACACATGAATTTGTTAAAAGTACAAATGATTAAACTGTGACGTTAGGCAAGCAGTAATTCACCTAGTATCTTATAAAAAGAATTTCAAAGCACAATGCTTTCCAACAGTCCAACATGGAACTTTCCTTTCCATATTTATCCTCTTGTTTGACATACTCATAATATTTCCCATTAATCCTACATATAAAGGACTTTTCATGCCCCACCGAGCCCTCCAAATTTCTTTCTTGAATTCTTCTCTGGCTTCTTTATATTCCTTGACGTCCCTGTTTCATTTCAAGTTCCTAAAATTTACATGTATTTCCTTTTCCTTCTTGACTAAATTAGCACACTCTCTCATAACCCAAAGTTCCCTTATTTCACAATATTCCTCCTTCTGACCAGGACACACAGACTCAGAATAGTGTTCAACTGGTCTTTAAACACACAGACACTGAACTCTGTACACCTGGTCTTTCACCACACAGGTCCTGAACTCTGTACACCTGGTGCTTAAGCACACAGACCCTGAACAATGTGAGCTGGTCTTTAAACATAATTAGCTGATTAAATGTCATTGTTCAAAGTAAATTTTGTTATCAAAGTACTCAACAACTCTACAAAATAATAACCATAACAGAATCAATTTAAGACCACCCAATTAGATCATTCTCTGCCCCAGAGAGCTATGGACACCAGTTATGCAGACTAGATTATTGGAAGCATCTCCCTTGCCTAACCCAACAACACATGTCCAGTCTGCAGTCAAATGAGGAATTGGTGGCATCTCAGTAACAACATAGTCCCACAGATATTCATCTGTATCAGTGTGTTGGATCTTGAAGTTCTCCTTCATTACATGTATAATACAAAATTGAGTCCTCCACTTCTTTGTTTGACCGTATGACGAGTGATGGTGAGAAGATATGTTTTTTTTATTCACTAATTGTTTCCCATCACTGTTGACATATTTGTCTTCTGTACTGGCTCTGGAATAAGACTGACCATGGCTCCAGTCATGGTTAATGCCATCGCAACGAAGTACATTATTCTCTTCATGTTGAGTTAAACTTGTCATACACAATGGTAATATCTGCTTTTACTTCCAGTTTGAATTTTAAGTTATTTTAAGTCCATCCAATCCAGACTCCCAATTGTCTTTGGACCTGAGGCATCCAATTTTCCTCACCCAATTTTGTTTCAGGATAGGAAGGACAAGCACTGGCTTATCTTCCTATTCCTTTGATTTTTTGACAAAACGTCCCCAGTTCTCAGGATGAAAATTACCCCCGTCATAGGACATGTTCTCATCTTCTTGGAACAGTTGTTCCAACCTTGTCTCCTTAATCATGTACATCAATTGTAACGTGCCGATGGTGATAACATTCCTGATTCTCCCCCACCAGTTACAGCTGTTTGATATTGGATCACCCACTTTTATCTGGAGAAGTCAGAACTTTGTACATTAAAGAAATGCTTTCTCTGTAATTTCATCGGGCCCTGCAAACCTTGGATTTAAAAAATGAGGTGGGTTGGTATATTCTAATCATCACTCTTTGTCCTTGACTTGATTCGTTGGGACTGACTTTTGAGGCTTTACTCGATTATAGACAATAGACAATAGGTGCAGAAGTAGACCATTCGGCCCCTCGAGTCTGCACCGCCATTCTGAGATCATGGCTGATCATTCACTATCAATACCCAGTCCCTGCCTTGTCCCCATATCCCTTGATTCCCCTATCCATCAGATATCTATCTAGCTCCTTCTTGAAAGCATCCAGAGAATTGGCCTCCACCGTCTCCCGAGGCAGTGCATTCCACACCTGCACAACTCCACAACTCTCTGGGAAAAGAAGCTCTGGGAAAGATTACTTCTTTCCTGTTTGGTGGGCTGCCACATAATTGATCTCTTTCACTGTCTCTACCAACTGTTGTACCACTTTCTGACACAACCCATCGATTTTGGATTCTGACAAATCTAACCATAACAGTAATCCTCTCATGTCCCTTCCGGTCATGAGTTTATAAGGGGTGTAACCTGTTGATGACGCCACTGTATTTCTTATTATCAACAAAACATAAGACAAAACCACCTGCCATGTTGTTCATGTTGTTGCACCATTTTTGCAATCATATTTTTTAGTGTTTGATTCATCGTTTCCACAATTCCACTAGACTGAGGTCTATAGGGTATATGAAACCTCTGCTTGATCCCTAAAAGTGCCATCACATCTTGCATTGTCTGGGACCTGAATTGTGTGCCTTGATCTGATTCAATACTCCAGGGTGGTCCTTTCCAATAAGATTGTTGCAGTGGCATTTTCTGCATTTGTCTTAACTGGGAAAGCTTCCACCCACTTTGTAAAGGTACCTATTACCACCAGAATATATTTGTACCCTGCTGGGGTGGGTGGTAAGGAACTAACGTAACCTATCTGCAAATTAGTCCAAGGCCCTTCCACTGCTCTAGTGTGTCGAAGGGCTCCTTCCTTTACATTTCTACCAGGATTATATTGTGCACAATTCAAGCAATTTTTGACGTAATACTCAACATCATCCTTCATCTTAGGCCACCCGCCCACTTCCTAATCTTTTCCAGGGTGCCTGGTGTCCCTATATATTATGGTACCAATGTGTCATCTGGTTTCTTCCTCTCTCTGGAACCACAAACTTGCCATCATGAAGGACAAATCTAACTTTGGCAAACACTCCCTTGTGCTCTTTGCATATTTCAGACCGTGCACCTTCTACCTATTTATTTATTCCTTTATCTTTCTTCTATTCCTCTGTTAAATCCGTAACTGTAATCCGTTGTTCCTTCTGCCTCCCAATTTCTCCAACCTGTGGCTGCCATTCTTGCCCACATTGAGCACTTTGCTTCACTAATTCGTCAGCTTTGCTATTCCCTTCAGGACATAACTTAGAGTGGGATTTCACCTTTATAACTCCATCTTCTTTTCCCTTTGTCTCCTCGAATATATATCACAACAGAGCAGCAGATGGGAGGGGCTTTCCATCAGCTGAAACAAATGCTCTTTTCATTTTTTTCAATCGTTTTATTGATTTTCAAATAAAGAATATACAAATCAGAGGAGGAGTTTAGCAAACAGATAATATAAATGACAAATAAACAGCAATAACAAAAACAAGAAGTATATAATGTCAAAATCAAATAGGTAAAATATTATGCTGTTATATATACAATGGTTAAAAAAAAACTATAACTCCTCATAGCAATCATTAAAAAAATTGGAAAGTTTATTGATAAAGGAAAAAACTCCACTAACTAAATGGAAACAAAAAAAAAACAGAAAGAAAAAAAAGAAAGTAAAAGAAAGATTGGGCAGTCCAATTGAAGATAAAATTTTAAAAAAAGAGAAAAAATAAAACATCCTTCCAGTCATCTCCAAACCTTCATGGATAAGGATTTTCCCCAAAGAAAATAAAGAAAAATAAATTAAGTCATGGGAAAATATTGAATAAAGGGTCACCAGAATTGTTCAAAATTAAAGGATGTATCAAAGGTCCAGCTTCTAATTTTCTCCACTTAGACATGACATGATGGAGGAGAGCCAATAGAAGACAGTCGGTGGGTTAGATTCTTTCCAGTGTAGCAAAATAGCTTTCTTAGCCAGTAAAGTTGAAAAGGCTATCACATGTTCGGAGGAAGCAGACACTTTCCTTGCTTTCTCTGGAATAATCCCAAAAATTGCTGTATCTGGATTAGGTTGAACATTCACATCTATAACTTCAGATAATATTGCAAACCTCCAAAAATTGTTTAAACTTACACATGACCAAAACCTATGAGTTAGAGTAGCCACTTCTGAGTTACATCTGTCACAAATAGGGCTTATATTAGGAAAAATAAATGCCAATTTATCTTTGGACATATGGGCCCTGTGTACTATCTTAACCTGAATTAAGATTTGGCGTGCTCAGACAGATGAATTATTGACTAAATAATAAATTTTACTCCATTGATTATCTGAAAGTGAATGTTAAAGTTCTACTTCCCAGGTGCGTTGAACCCTATCATTAGGCGACATGCAAGCATTCATTAACCGTTTATAAATGATAACTTTTAATCGTGTTTGAAAAGGTTTAAATGAAAAATAGCATATGCAAAATTTAAAAAGCAGGCCGAGGGGTAATTCGGTAAAAAATCACTTTAAAAATTCCTAACCTATAAATATCTGAAAAAATGTGTATTAGAGATATCATATTTATCCATTAACTGTGAAAAAGTCATTAGACAGTCTTGTAAAAACAAATCTAATAAAGTTTTTATTCCCTTAATTTTCCATGTTAAAAAAGCCTTGTCCACAGTTGATGGTTTTAAAAAGAAATTAGAATAAATATTACTAGAAAGTAGAAAATCATGTAGTTCAAAAAACCTCCGAAATTGAAACTAAATTTTTAAAGCATGTTTAACAATAGGGTTGAAAGCTTGTCGACCTATTCTGGAGAGCGAAAACAGAAGAGGAGCTCCTAATAAAGAAGTTAACGAAAACCCCATTACTGAATTTTCCTCCAGCTGTAACCATGATGGGCGATCTTAGTCGTCTATATCAGAAATCCAAAAAGTAATATAATGAATATTAATTCCCCAATAATAAAATCTAAAGTGTGGTAAAGCCAGTCCTCCATTTTTTTTGATTTTTGCAATAAAAGTTTATTTAGTCTAGAGCTTTTATTATTCCAAACATAAGAAAAACTCAGAGAATCTATATTATCAAAAAATGTTTTGGGGAAAGAAAGAGGGAACTGCTTGAGGCCTCTGGTCCTAAATGGTCCCGCTCTAATGTTGTCCCATAAACCCTTGGAACACTGTCCATAAACGGGATGCAAATGCAGTGGGATGGTTACCTCTCCTCTGATCAGATCTGGCTAGCACGCCTACCAGGTCCCCTCTGTTAACTCCCATAACAGTCACCATTGCGTTCATCAGATCCTCACTTGTTCCCCCATCGTGTCGTTGTACATCTGGAACTGCTGATGGTATATTTTGGAGTAAACACATCATAAACAGTTTCCTTTCCTCAGAGTCGTCTAAGCCATGTATTATTCTCTGGTGACCAGTTGCTTGGAAAAGCTCTCGAGGGTCATCTCTGATCCGAGCACACTTATCCTGATGTCCTCAGTAATATCTCAAAATTGCTGTACCCTGAACGGTGTGGTGTGTGTTATATTCTGATTTTGATTTGCCTACTCCTCTCTGATAGTAACTAGGGGTGCTAATCATGTAGACGGTAGCACTGGATTCCCTTGGTAGAGTGTCACTGGGAGTTCCTCGGGAAATGGTGCTTGGTAATTATCGTAACTGTATCTAGCAGCTTCATCTGCTGAATCATGTCAATTAATATCTCCATATTCACCTTCCTGCTCTTTTTCAGATCCAAAAGCACATTTTATTCCTCGCTGTGCAGGAAGTTGGTCCTGCAGCTTTTGAATCTGCTTTAAACACTTTGCAAGGTGGCCAGTGTTACTCTGTCTTTCCTGTGCTGATTTCTGAACTACATTCATCGCCGTCTTTAAATCTCTGCACTGTTTCCTTAATTCTTCCACTTTATCCTTCACTAGTTCGGCTGCCTCCTCTAGTTTACTTTTTTCTGTAAGTAATTTCTCACACTTCAACTGAAACTGGTTCATATGCATCAAATCTATACCTCTCTGACCTTGTAAATCACTAACCCTTTCTCTAAAGGTTTCAAGCTCCTTTTGGAGCCCTTTGTGTTCTCCTTCTAAACTATCTCTCTCGTCTTCTGCTTTATGCTGATATTCTTGGATTTCCTGTTGTAAGCTTTCTCGCTCAACTTCTGCTTTATGCAGACATTTATTTCCCGTTTCTGATCTGTGCCGTTCTGCCTGATCATTTTGTTGTAATTCTATCAAATCCTCAATAAAAAAGCCAAAGCTACTGGTTTTGTAACTGTTTAAACTTTCCTTGGGCGATTTTCCACAGGGCATCCCCAGCAGTTCTCCCTTCACACCCAGAGTGACTGGCAGACTTCTCAAATTGTGACCACTTCCCAACACATATTTCTGAAGGATCCCCTCCAATCAAAACTATCGAAGTCCTGTGGACATGCAGAATTTCCTGAATTCTTCATCCTGGGTTAGTAACTGCCAACCACCCAGCCCCAGATCTCTCTGTTCATCACCTACGTGATTGAACTCGAGTGTCTCACTGAACAAAGAGGTTTATCCTCAAGCCCACCCAGGGATGCCAATTCTGTTACAAGAATCACCCCTTGTAATAATGATCAGTGAGGCACAGAGAATCTGTATTTACTGATAAATAACTTTTATTGTTTCAACTAAAAAGCACGTGTTCACAAACTATCTACCTGTGTGCTTCCTACTAGAATCCCTGACCCTCCATGAACAGTCAATGAAGAGAAAAGGTATTATCCGGGAAAGGAGTCTACACTGGCCAGGCATTCCTCACGGTCCCGATCTCCACGTGTCCATGGGGTCCTCCTTATCCGCAAAGGTTTGTCTCCGGTTGCTGGAGAGTTATCACCCCTCCGTATTTGGAGCTCCTGATTCTTATAGCATTCCTCATCAATTGAACATTTTTCTGTTAGTAGTTTTTGACATTTCAACTGAAACTGGTTCTTATGTATCAAGTCCGTACCTCTCTGACCCTGTAAATCAGTAACCCTCTAAAGATTTCTACCTCCTTTTTGGAGCCCTTTCTGTTCTCTTTCTAAACTATCTCACTTGGCTTCTGCTTTATGCTGATATTCTTTGATTTCCTGTTGTAAGCTCTCTCGTTCGGCTTTTGGTTTAGGCTGATATTCTTGGTCTTCCTGTTGTAACCCCTCTCGCTCGGCTTCTGCTTTATGCCGAAATTCATTTCTGATCTGTGCTTCCTTATCCGCAAAGGTTTGTCTCCGGTTGCTGGAGAGTTATCGCCCCCCCCCCCCCGTATTTGGAGCTCCTGATTCTTATATTGTTCCTCATCAAATGAATCATTGGATCTCCATCCCATTGGATCAAGGTCACCTGATCTACCTGAGTCACTTTCTTACTGGCCGTTGTAGAGGGCTACAACCAAGTGTTTCATGGTTCTGGCCTCCCCAGCTTTGTGTATTTCCAAACCAGTTAAATGAGGCAATGCAGACAGAGTCTAACAAGATTACAGATTGCTTCTTTGGTAGGTATGGTATTTTACATAACAGCTACTCCTCTGAGAATGGTCTCAGGTTTATGGCTCTGATTAGATTGTCCCAAAGTCAAGAATCAGTTCAGAGTTCACAAAATGGTGGGGAAACAAACAGAACTGGTTTGTCTGTTTCCCCTGTGCTTGGTTAGACTGTAGTTTCTTCTGGCTTGTATGCTGGAGAGAAATGATCCACCTCGACAGTCCAGTGAGGATCAGGTAGCTGGAAACAACAAATCCACCTGGATAGTCCAGTGAGGCGAGAGCACATGAAATAATTGATCACCGGGAATCGTCCAATCAGTCTCGGGCAACTGAAAATAATTCATCCACCAGGATGGTCTGGTGAGGCTCAGGCAGCTGAAATAATTGATCGACCTGGAGAGTCCAGTAAGGTTTGGGCAGCTCAAACAATTGATCCACCTGGACAGTCCAATCTCTTTTGCGTGAACAGAAACTAGATATAGGCTAGGAATGGCTGCGCACCAGTGGGGAGAAGGGGAAATGTCCCACAGAAATGAGGTCTGTTGCTGAGAGCTGATAGTGATTGCTTTTCCAAAGCAGAGTGGAATCATTCTTGTCCGTATGCTTGATAACACTGTAGAATTTGTTGTTCGTGAGGAGAGTGCTACAAGTTCAAAATAGGAAAGTGGAAAACGTGTGAGATAAAGGAAGTGGGGGGGTCAGTGTGATGTTTTTGTCAAATACGTGCATCATATTTAATTATGACATATGAGTTCCTGGTCTTACTTCCTTCTGGAACAATCTCCCGGCCATCAAGCTCACCCGTCAAGCTTGAAGATGTGGAAGTGCTTGAAAAGGGTTCTCTGCCTGAACTCTGCTTTTGTATTTGCCATCTTTCTGGGTAAGGTCAGATTTTAATGTTTCAGCTCTGGGTAACAGAACAGTTCGATGTGTGCAGGTTTTCAGTGCGTGAAAACGTTGTTTATCACGGTCACGTCCCAATCTGCTGATTCACACAATTTATCAGAATATGTTCAGTTCCAAATTTTCACCTTCAGCCTTTGCCTTCCTAAATTTTTGTTGAACATCCTTGATCTCAGTCTCCCTCACCTAGTCTCTCTCTCTATACCTCCGTCTACCGACACACTTTCACCCTCAATGTCCTTGTCTTTCTTTTGGTCTCATTTAGCTCTTTCATTATTTCTTTTCTTCCTTCAACACATCTATCAGTTGCTTTATACAAGTCCTTCTGTCTTTCCCTGTCTCCCTCCCTCCCTCAGATTTTTATTTGAACGGTAAATAATGTTCCTCTTTCTGCTGCACGTATTACTGTCCTCTTGCTGTGACCATCGAACCATTTCCTGTCCAGTCACCGTTTGATGCCATGTTTACCACATCCTGACATGCCCCTCGCCTTTCATAGAAGCTCGAGGCACTCAGACCCACCAACTCTTTGACTCCAGCCCCTGCTTCCCTGTCCATCCCTACAGTGTTGAGAAACGAGGGAGACAGCTTCCTCCCAAAGAGAGAGGGAGGGGATATCACATTTTTTCAGGATGTTTTAATTGGTCTATTTGGATTTCAGAGAAGCATAATCTCATGGAACACCTCAGCCTAGAAACAGACCATTCAGCCCATCCAGACCATGCAAACCTGTTATTCTGTCTAGTCCATTAAACCAAAACCCAGACCACAGCCCTCCATACCCCTCCCATTCATGTACTTAACCAAATTTCTCTTAAATTTTGAAATTGAACACACATCCACCACTTCCTGTGGCAGCCTGTTCCACACCTCACCACCCTCTGAGTGAAGAAGCTCCCCCCCAAAGTTCACCTTTCACTCTTAACCCATGAACTCTAGTTCCACCCACCCAACTCACTTGAAAAAGCCTGATTGTGTTTACTCGATAGTCCTCATAATTTTGTAACAAACCTCCCCTCATCCACCTGCAATCCAGGGAAACAATGTCCTACCCTGTTAGATCTTTTCCTGTAACTCAGGTCTTCAGTCCTGGCAAAGTCCTTGTGATTTGTCTCTGCATTCTTTCAATCTTATTGATATTGTTCCTGAAGGTAGAGTACTGTGCGAGAGTCTTAGGCACATGTAAAAAAAATCTGTAAAGCAAGGATACTTTAAAAATAATGAAAAGTTTGTAGATGCCAAAACTTTACTGTGAAGAGCAGTAAACAGTGAAAAACTAAATCAAATCAATATTTATTGTGACCATCCTTTGCCTTTAAAACTCCATTAGTTCTCTGAGTTCCCCTGTCGTGCATTTCTACAAGAAAATCTGCTGGTAGGTTGTTCCAAGTATCTTGGAGAACTTGCCACAGTTCTCCCCCAGACTCTGGTGTCTCGCTTGCTTCTGTCTCTCCAGGTAAGCCCAGACAGCCTCCATGATGTTGAGATCAGGTCTGTGTGGAGCCAAACCATTTAAAATCATATAAAAATCTTGGGTGCCAAAGAGTTTTGCACTGTACTGTAGATGACCAGAACTGAGCACAATAATCCTAGTAAAGGCCTCAGTTGTTAGGAATTTGTTTACCAAGTCCCACATGACCAGCTGATGAAGAATGTAAAAGCCCATGGGGCGTCGTGTTCATGGTAGTGTTGTTGAGACCCTAACATTGTTATTGAGAGGGCAGATCTAACAGGCTGGAGTCATGCTCCCCAGGACAGGTGAGAGTGAGGGGAGACTACTCAAATGTGTAAAGCGATGACAAGCCTGCAAAGAGTCAATATCCCTGACCAAAGGGCCAGACCGGGGCAGAGATTTACAGGAACAGGAGCAAGGGTTAGTGGGGAGAGGGAGGATGGATCAGAGGATGGTAGGTTCTGGGAACCGACAAGGGGAATGAGGCAGAGACGCACCCCACATTTAAACACCTTTCAAGGATGGACAATGAACTGGGATCTATATGGATATTGGCTCTTTGGGATAAGGCTCAGGGTCTTTCTCTTAGTAGCATGAATAATGAACTGTATATTCTCTTGTGTTATAAATTATTCTGTGAAGTTGTACATAGAGGGAGCTGTGTTACTAACATGGACAGACAGGAGAGAAAGAAGGGATCAAAGAGTACTTTTTCTGGTTGGCTACTGGAGACGAGAGGTGCTCCACAGGGTTGATGTTTGGACCGATACTTTTCACTGATTTGGATAATGGAATTGACGGATTTCTGGGCAAGTTGGAGGACAATACAAAGGTATGTGGAGGGGCAGGTAGTGTTGAGGAAGCAGGTCGTTCAGACCCTCAGAAGGTCGTTGACAGATTAGGTGAATGGGCAATGAAGTGGCAGATGGAAAACAGTGTCCACTTTTATTCCTTCTACCCAAGTCCATGACCCTACGCTTCCTGACACTATTCCATCTGCCCATCCACTTAATCTGTCCAATTCCTTCTGCAGACACCCAGCAGGAAACAGTCAACGTTTTTCTTCCTTCTACCAAAGAGCACGGCTAGGCACTTCCTAGCACTGCTTCCTAAACAGGGAGAAACTTCAAAAATCTGAGATGCAAAGGGACTTGGGAGTCCTTGTATAAGGAAGACAAATGCAATATCAGCATTCATTCAACAGTACAAGAACATAAAAGCAAGATGTAATGCTAAGGGTTTGTGAGGCATTAGTCAGACTGGAGTATTGTGAGCGGTTTTGAATCCCTAATCTAAGAAAACATGTTCTGGCACTGGAGAGAGTCAGAATGAGGTTTAACATCACTGGCATATGTTGCAAAATTTGCTGACTCTGCAGCAGCAGTACAATGCAATAGATAATAATAGAGAAAAACAGTACATATATACAAAGTGTATATTAAATAGTTAAATTACATAAGTAGCGCAATAGTAGAAATATAATAGAATTGAGGGAGGTTCATGGATTCAATGTCCATTCAGAAGTCTGATGACAGAGGGGAAGAAACTGTTCTTGAATTATTGAGATTGTGCCTTCAGGCTCCTGTATCTCCTTTCTGATGATAACAATGAGAAGCGGGCATGTCCTGGACGATGGGTTGCCTTAATGATGGACGTCACCTTTTCAAGCACTGCTCCTTGTAGATATCCTGGATACTACAGAGGCTAGTGCCCATGATGGATCTGACAACATTTACAACTCCCTGCAGCTTACTTTGATCCTGTGCAGTAGCCTCCCCCTCCCCCCATACCAGACGGCTGGAGTGTTCACTGAGAGCTTTAACCTCTCACTTGGCAGTTTGAAGTACCCATTAGCTTCAAGCAGGCTTCATGGTGTTGATATTTTTTCATTATTTATTGACTTATTATCATTTATATTGAATTTGCATTTGCCCCTGCTCAACATGTATCTCAAACAGCACATAAAACAGAATATTACCATAAATAAGTTAATAAAATATAATTATAAATGCATGTGCTGCACAGTACAGGACAACAGTACAGTAAACAGGTAAACAGTAAATGGTGAACAGGTAGACAGTAAATAGTCAACAAGTAAACAGTACACTGAACAGGTAGACAGTAAACACTGAACAGGTAAACACTGAGCAGAAAAACAGTAAACATTGAACAGGTAAACAGTACAGTGAACACTTAAACAGTAAATAATGAACAGGTAGACAGCAAACACTGAACAGGTAGACAGTAAATAGTGAACAGGTAAACTGTAAACACTGAACAGGTAAACAGTAAACACTGAACAGGTAAACAGTAAACAGTGAACAGATAAACAGTAAATAGTGAACATTCAGACAGTAAACAGTGAACAGGTCGCTGTCCAAGTGAGATCTTGGTCATCAGGACTGGACAGAAAGGGGGAAGACGTCAGAGTGATTTGGTGGAGGGAAGCGAAGGAGTACAAGCTAGAAACTGATAGGTGAAGCCAGGTGAGTGGGAAATCAGGCTATTGGACAGCTGGACAACAATTCCCTGATCTGCGTTATGGAGGGAGCCACACATTGAGAATGTTAAAACTGGTAAAGACTCCTTTCAGACAGCAGAATGATGACTGCCTTGCACCACAGGAAGTACATCTTCCCATCACTGGGATTCACAAGTGGCGATCCCACAACAGGAACTTCATGGTCAGTCTGTCACACTCCTGGGTTTGCACCTTGAGCTGTTGAAGGGAAGTGAACAACCCTCCGAATCTTCCCACAACGAAACCAAAGAGAGCAGAGCCCTACCCCAATTCTGATGCCTGAGAAAGAGAGCAGAGCCCCTTCCCCATTACTATTCCCTATGAAAGGAGTAGAGCCCCACCCCTATTCCTACTCCCCACCCCATTCTGACTCCTCATAAAGAGAGCGGAGTTCCACTCTATTCCGACTCCCCACCCCCACAAAGGGAGCAGACCAAGCCAGCAGTTCCCTCTGGACCGGTGACGCTGCGATTGCCCAGTGAGTGGAAGAGTGAGTGATGTCGGCTCCGGATCTGTGATCCTGCATTCTTGCCTTCAAGCTACCCTACTTGTCTTTGTCTGCTTTCTGCAGTGCCGGGTCCTTGACAAATCGAAGCAGAGCTCAGACTGGGTTCAAAGTTGAGCACATCTCTCTCAACCTGAATTGTGAGCCCTGCATCTTGGTCAATCCCATCACGTGCTTCTGTGAGTCTTCCCTCAAGATGGGGATCTCTGCTGGAATTGCTCGTCCTCTATCAGTCAGTTGTTAAGGTGCAGGAATGTGGAGCCACCTGTATGCACAGTGAGGACCTCTGCTCATACCATTGCATGGTACCAGATACATGGAGTCCACCAGGAGAGATGCAGACTTGCGAAATGTTCAGATGGTTGACTTGAGTCTCCTCCCCCAGACCTCTGGGTGAAGGACTGGAGTGTATTCCAGATGTGCATTAAGTTGAGGGAGTCAATCAGCTCCCACAGTTTTGCTGTAATACTTGGCCGTGCTAGAGTCTGGAATGGTCCCTCTCCTTGACACTACAGTTAAAACCTGCTTCCTCCAGGGTTGAAGCCCTGCTATCACGAGCGATTATCAGAGCAGCTGCCTCTAACAGCTGAGACCCAGAGTGCAAATATTCACTGGGTGTATCAGTACACCACCCAGGCACATGGTGAGCTGGGGCAATTGTCCCAAAGATTCCAAAGAACCAGTCAGAGCTAACCAGATACCTGTAAAAAGTATTCACCCGCTTGGAAGTTTTCATGTTTTGTTCTTTTACAACATTGAATCACAGAGAATTTAATTTGGCTTTTTTGTCAAAGTGAAAACAGATCTCTACAAAATGATCCAAATTAATTACAAATATAAAACACAAATAATTGATTGCATAAGAATTCACCTCCCCCCCCCCCCCCCCCGCATTTTTATATCACACACTCAATCACCGCTGGTGCAGCCAATTGGGTTGAGAATTTGCATAATTAGTTAAATGGAGATTACTTGTGTGCAGTTAAGTTGTTTTAATTCATTGTAGTAAAAATACAAATGTATCTGGAAGGTTCAACTGTGGGGCTGGGAGCTTCTTGGCGAGCGGTGCCAGGAGGGTAGTTGGGCTGGGCAGGGTAGAAGTATTGTTTTGATGTTAGATCGGTGATAGTTTCCATTAACTTTTGGTTTGCCAGTTTGTTTAATTGTACGTATTTTATTCCCCTCTATTCAGCCTAGTAGTTTGAAAGGATTAGTTTGTAGCATATGGCTGCAAAGGGGGGGGGGGGGGGGGGGGGAGGGTGGTAGGCTGTGGAATATTCCAGAAGTAAGGATAGCCAAAAAAGAGGTGCATCAAGTGAAAGACCCAATGTAATAGATGTAATAGAGGACAACAAATTGAGGAAAATGGGTGTCTTGGCGGAATTTATAGTTCTGTATAAAATTAAAGGTCAGAAGGAAGGTGAAGGAGGATTTAGAGCCTTTACTCCTTTGAAAGTGGCAGCAGCATTAGAGAACCAAATAGGTAAAGGATTCCAGGCCAAGATTTTGTATAATGGATTGCTGAAAATTTGTTTCAAAGATGTTGACCAATATAGCAGTGCTAAAACGGTGGGAAAATTGGTTGCGAAAGTGGAGTGTATTACTCCAAAAGAAAGGAAGGGAGTTTTGGGGGTAGTGCATGGTATTTGGTCTGGCGTGACTGAAAAGGAAATTTTGGACAATATTACAGATGGTTGAGTGATTGAAGCCAAGCGATTAAAATCCAGAGAAGGAGATGTTTGGGATTCTCCTGTCCAGCTGGTTTTTGCAGGTGATGTTCCTCCAACTAGAGTCTATCTTGGAAGCATGTCTTATCAAGTTAGGGGATATATTAGACCTCCCCTCCACTGTTATAATTGCCAGACATTTGGACATGTTGCTGGTTTGTGTCGAGGTAAAAGAAGATGTGAGAAATGTGGAGAGGATCATGATATTACAGTATGTAAGGCAGCCGCACCTAAATGCAGTAACTGTGGAGGGGACCATGTAGCAGCATTCAGAGGATGTGAGTATTGTATCAAGGCAAAGCAGATTCAGGCTGTTCGTAACCAACAAAAAATATCATATGCTGAGGCAGTAAAGAAAGTTGACGGAGAGCAAAGGGTAAGTAAAATTTGGAACGATGGAGAGTCAGCACATTCTGCGTTCTCCAACTGTGGTTCCTTCAGACATGCTGTTGATGACTAAAGAGTCTTTTTTGGCATTTATTGACGTACTGGTCGGGGCATAGAAACAGGTTTTACCTGAAAAATTACATGAGTATATGAAAACAAATAATCACTGAATACTTCCCAGTTGTCGGGGTCAGAGAGCATGGAGGAGCTTTATGTGGATGAAGAGTCCGATAATGAGTATTCGGATGTTTTTAATATTACAATTGAATGCAAGAAGTTTAATTGCAAATGGTCAAGAATTAAAAAGATTTGTTGGAACTTTAAAAGATAAGCCTGATTTGATCTGTATACAGAAGACATGGTTAAAGCCTCATTTAGATTTTGTGATCCCTGGGTATAATAGTCTGAGAGCTGACAGAACGGGTAAATCTGGTGGAGGGTGTGCAACTTCCATAAAAACAGGACTTCAGTTTAGAAGACTTGATTTTAAATCTAACCTTGAAATTGTGGCTGTGGAGGTTTGGAGCTCTTGTGGTCAAACAACTTTGATTAATTTCTATAATCCATGTAATATGATGATGTTATCAGATTTTGATGGAATTATGAATAAGGTAAGATCCCCAGTAATCTGGGTTGGAGATTTCAATGCCCATAATCCTATATGAGGTAGTGAAAGTAAAGATAGTAATGGAGCAGTAGAAGAGGAGTTTCTAGATAAATATAACATGGTACTTCTAAACGACAAAAGGCCTACAAGATTTAATATTGTAAAGAATACTTGTAGTCACTTAGACTTATCAATCACTTCCTCAAACTTAGCCAGGGTTGGAGAATGGGCTGTTATGGACGGATACACACTAGGAAGTGATCACTATCCTATGTTATGTAGATTTGGTAGAAATTTGATAGTAGAAGTTGAGGAGAGGGCTGGACGGTATAGTTTTTCATTGGCCCGGTGGGATGAGTACCAGGAGAAAGCTGTGGATATAATAGAAGAAATTGATAGTGAGGGCTCCATAGACAATTGGAATGAATCCCCCTGTTCTAATCATAAAGTTGCTCAGTTGACTATTACTCAGTTGCAGTATGTTCCTAAGGCTCAAGCGTTAGTTCCATGGTGGAATAAAAATTGTGATATAGCAGTAACAAACAGAAATGGAGCTTACAGGAAATTAAGGAAGTACCCAGTGTTAGATAATGTAATGAAGTATAAAAAGGAAAGAGCAGTAGCAAGGAGAGTAATTAAAAATGCAAAGAGGGATAGTTAGAGAAGATATTGTGGAACCCTGGGCCCTGAGACACCTATAAAGCAGCTATTCACAGAATGTCAGGGATATATAGAAAGCCATCTATCCCAGCTTTGCAGGAAGGAGATATTGAAGCTGTAACCATCAAGGAAAAGGCTGATAAGTTTGTAGAGGTGTTCCAAGCATTAAACAGTTCTGAAGATCCAGGTGATTTGAGAAAGGAAATTACATTAGAGGAAAATTGGAAATTAGACAGGAGATTGGATGATAATAGCTCCATAAATGTGTTTTTCTCCCTTCAGGAATTGCAGGAAGATGTCCAATCAGTTTCAAACACTTCTCCTGGTAGGGATTGACTGTGTTAAGAATTGCTCAAGCATTTAGATGACTCTGTATTAATAGAAATGCTACCTTTGTTTAATTCAGTGTGGAAAGGAGGAGAATTACCAGTAGAATGGAAGCGTGCGGTGGTAGTTCCAGTTTTAAAGCCAGGTAAAGACACGTCTCGTCCTAGTTCATATCGGCCTATAGCTTTAACATCAGTGCTTTATAAAACTATGAATTGAATGGTCACCAACAGACTTGTTTATTTTTTAGAAAATGAGGGACAATTTTCTGCCTATCAAAGTGGTTTTAGAATTGGAAGATCAACAATATAATATGTTGCCCTTTTAGATTATGATAGTTAAAAAGCATTTCAAAATAGAGAAGTAATGGTAAGAGTATTTCTAGATACTAAAAGAGGATATAACTCAGTGTGGAAGGATAGTTTATTAATTAAACTCTACGATGCGAGAATTAGAGGTAGAATGTTTAACCTGATCAAAGGTTTGAAAAGAACAATTCAAGTAAAATTAGGCAGAACAAGCTCCAAGTCAGTTAAAATAGACAATGGTACCCAAGGAAGCGTCATTAGGCCAGTTCTTTTTAAAGTCATGATAAATGATATCTTTGATCAGGTAGGGACAGGATTTAGCAAATTGTTGTTTGTAGACTGCAATCTGAAAAAGAGGGAGAAACATTAAGTATATATTAAATCAGGTACAAAAGCCTTTAAGATCAGTTGAAAATTGGGCAAGTAAATGGGGTTTCAGGATTTCTGCTTCTAAATCCAAATACATGATTCTTGGCTTTAGAAGAAAGGTTCCTGATTGTGAATTGTGTCTATATGATTCTCCATTAGAAAGAGTCTTTAGGTACCTGGTTTGATGAAAGACTTACTTGGAGTGTTCATATAGATAAAACAATTGGAAAGTGTGAGAAAGTTTTAAATGTTATGAGAAGTATTGCTGGATGTGACTGGGGAGCAGGGTGGGAAACTATGTACTTAATATATCCAGTTATGATTAGATCAGTAATTGATTATGGTTGTAATGCTTATGGTTCTGCTGCTACAGCAGTGCTTGAAAAATTAGACACTGTGCAGTCCAAAGCACTCAGGCTCTGCTGTGGAGCTTTCAGAACAACATCAGTCCCTGCATTATGTGTGGAGATGTGAGAAGCTCCTCTACCCTTAAGACGAGTTAAGTTGGGCCTGCAGTATTGGGTAAAATGAAATGGCTTTAATCACAGCTGTTCATCAAAATGTCTTTTGCAGGAGATGTCGGAGTGCCGAAGTAAAATTGAAAGATATCCATTTTTAGATTTGGTTAATAACTAGGCTGTGAAATTGAAACTGATTGTGGAAGCTGACCAAATTGGCTTGCCACCCATTCCTCTTTGACCTTTGCCAGAACCAGAGTTAGACCTATTCCTCCTTTTTCAGCTTCAAGAAAGCAGAGCAATTTTAACAGCGTCGATCATAAGTGAATATTTAAATAATAAACAGGGATCTTATCTGATCATTATCTGAATAAGCCTCCGCACAGTAGGCTTATTCAGAAAGTCAGAAGGCATGGGATCCAGGGAAGTTTGACTAGGTGGATTCAGAATTGACTTGCCTACAGAAAGCAGAGTGTTGTGGTGGAGGGAATGCATTCATATTAGAGGGTTGTGACTAGTGGTGTCCCACAAGGATCTGTTTTGGGACCTCTACTTTTCGTCAGTTTTATTAACGACCTGGATGTGGGGGGCAGAAAGGTGGGTTGGCAAGTTTGCAGATGACACAAAGGTTGGTGATGTTGTGAATAGTTTAGAGGATTGTCGAAGATTGCAGAGAGACATTGATAGGATGCAGAAGTGGGCTGAGAAGTGGCAGATGGAGTTCAACCTGGAGAAGTGTGAGGTGGTACACTTTGGAAGGACAAACTCCAAGGCAGAGTACAAAGTAATTGGCAGGATACTTGGAAGTGTGGTGGAGTGGAGGGATCTGGGGGTACATGTCCACAGATCCCTGAAAGTTGCCTCACAGGTAGATAGGGTAGTTAAGAAAGCTTATGGAGTGTTAGCTTTCATAATTTGAGGGATAGAGTTTAAGAATTGTGAGGTAATAATGCAGCTCTTTAAAACTCTGGTTAGGCCACATTTGGAGTACAGTGTCCAGTTCTAGTCACCTCACTATAGGAAGGATAACTCAAAGAGTGGTTGGTGTGTGGAATGCACTGCCTGAGTCAGTGGTGGAGGCAAATACATTAGTGAAATTTAAGAGACTACTAGACAGGTATTTGGAGGAATTTAAGTTGGGGGGTTATATGAAAGGCAGGGTTTAAGGGTTGGCACAACATTGTGGGCTGAAGGGCCTGTACTGTGCTGTACTATGCTATGTTCTCTATGTTCTATTTTTACTGATGGCTCAGTGGACTCAGAAAGCAGCAAGACAGGATTTGGGATGTACGTGTCTCAACTTGGAGTTGAGATTGGTCACTGCGTTTCAGATGGTGTTTCTGTCTTTGCAACAGAATTATTAGCAATCCTCTGGGCCTTATGGTGGATAGAAGACTCTCGACCATGCAGGGTCATCATCTGTTCGGATTCTGCTGCTGTCTTAGAGGCTATAAAAGGGAATAAATCAAAAGCTCGTCCTGACATAGTTATTGAGATTCTCTTAGTTTTGTTTAGATTAGGGAAGATGGGTTGTGAAGTTAGATTTATATGGATACCTGGGCATGCTGGGGTGGAGGGAAATGAAATTGTAGATGGCATTGCAAAGTCTTCCTTCCAGAGTGGGCAAGTAAGATTTAGAGTACCCCTAAGCAGAGCAGAATTGAGAAGTGGGATAAAAAAGGTAGAGAAGAAGTGGTAGGAGGATTAGAAAAATGAATTAAAAGAAAGGTATTGTGGCGACCCATTTCCTGGCACATCCGAACCGACTCACAATTAGATAGCCTACGGGGGTTTGCGAGCACAGAGCTTTGGAGCCTCTGCGCCACGGGGGGCAGGTTGAGGGAGGCTTAAAAGTGAGGCTGGGGATTTCGAATAAAGTTTTTTCTTCGACTGCAGTTACCGACTCCGTGTCGTAATTTTAGCGCTGCATGTAGCACACTGCTACAGTATTTCCTTTCTAGTCACCCACTTGTTAAAAAGGTCTCAGACTGTTACTCTTTAAATCATAGAGATGTGGTGAAATTAACAAGACTTAGGTTGGGACATTGCGGCCTAAGCTATTATTTAAAGATAATAGGAAAATGTCCAACTGGATTATGTGACTGTGGTAGTCCAGAGACAGTTCAGCATATTTTGCTGAGTTGTAATCGATATAAAATTGAAAGAAGAATATTGTTCAAGAGGGTGTCTGACTTAAACGTATTTTGTTTTTCTATTAAATCTTTGTTTGGCCACCAAGAGAGCCACCATCTGATTGAACAATTTATCATTCAGTTTCTACATGCGACTAGTTTATATTCGAGAATTTGAGTTTCTTGAAATTCTATAATTAATTGTACATCCTGCGGAGGGCAGTAATACGCCGAGATGCGTCTAAACTGGAAGAGGAAGCAGGAGGAGGAGGAACAACTGCTGGTGAGTCGGTATCCTGGGAAATCTACACCATGAAGACAAAAGAACACTCCAAGCAACTCCATGAAAAAGTTATTGAAAAGCACAGTTGGGAGATAAATACAAGAAAATTTCCACATCACTGAATATCCCTTGGAGTACAGTTAAGTCAATCATCTTGAAATGGAAATAACATGGTACAATTGTAAATCGACCTAGAGCAGGCTGTCCTCAAAAACTGAGTGATTGTGTGAGAAGGGGGCGAATGAGGGAGGCCACCGAGAAAGCTATGACTACTCGAGAGGAGTTGCAAGCTACACTGCTGGAGATGGGAGACACTGTGCACCCAACAACTGTTGCCTGGGTGTTTCCCCAGTTGCAGCTTTATGGAAGAGTGGGAAAGAGAAAGCCACCGTTGGGAAAAAAAAACTCACCTGAAATCTCAGTTAAAATTTTCCAGAAGGCATGAGGGAGATTCTAAAGTCAACTGGAAGAAGGTTCTATGATCTGATGAAACCAAAATTGAGCTTTTTGGCCATCAGACTAAATGCTATATTTGGCATAAGCCAAACACCAAACATAATCAAAGACACACCATCCCTAACATGAAGCACGATGGTGGCTGCATCAAGCTGTGGGGATGCTTCACTACAAGAGACTCTGGAAGGCCTGTGAAGGTAGGGGGTAAAATGAAACCAGCATAAAACAAGGATATCCTGGAGGAAAACCTGATGCCGTCTGCCAGAACTACAGGGAATGACTTTAAAACAACAAAGTTAATGTCCTGGAGTGGCCAAATCAGAGCCCAAACCTCAAACAAGTTAGAATTTGTGGCTGGACTTGGAATGGTCTGTTCACTCACAATCCCCTTGAGCAGTTTTGTAGAGAAGAATGAGGAAAAATTGTAGTGTCCAGATGTGCAAAGCTGATAGAGACCTATCCACACAGACTCAAGGCTGGAATTGCTGTCAAAGGTGCATCTACTAAATAGTGATTTGAAGGGGCATGAGTAATTATGTTATCAATTATTTCTGTTTTATATCTGTAATTAATTTAGATCACTTTGTAGAGATTTGTTTTCACTTTGACACGAAAGAGTCTTTTTCTGTTTTTCAGTGTCAAAAAAAGTCAAATTAAAACACTGTGATTCCATGTTGTAAAACAATAAAGCATGAAAATTTCTGGGGGGAGAAGGGTATGTGTGAATACTTTGAATAGACACTATAGATACCAGGGTGGAAATAGAATTGACATGATTTGACTTCTAGTGTAACAGCTGTATGGTTAATCCTTCTTGCCAACCCAGCAACCAGGTGGCTTCATCTTCCAAACCCAGTGGGAGATGTCCTGTCAGACATTCACTGCATTTCTGCTGTCATTGATGATGGAGAGAGATGGTGAAGTCTGCACAGAGACTCTCTGCTGCTATTGAAGGTGAGTTTTGTCATGGTTACCTTCAGGTCTATAACAGGTTAATCCTCAATACCAACACCAGAGAGACTCTCACTCATCATCCTCCAAACTCTAATCCTTAATTCCAATGCCAGAATGACTGTTACTCTCACTCAAATCCCTCCACTTTGTATGTGTTGCTCTGAATTTCTAGCTCTGTAGAATCTCTTGTGTTTATGCCTTCCAAAATACTTCCTGTATCTGAGCATTTATCCCCTGTGACATGTACAAAGGGGATATATTTCCTTTGAAAAACACTTTCTAAACATTATTTTTGTCTTTTCTGTCAAGGATAACTTCATGTTTTTCAGCATTGTACTCAATCTGTCATGCTCTTGTTCACCCACACAGCCTGTCTATCATCTTAATACATCTTTGCACTCACAATATAACTCTAAATCTCACTTCATTTGGCATCATTGGCAAAACTGTAAATATTAGGTTTGGTGTCCTCAGCTCAGTCACAGATAAGACTGGATATAGTCTGGGGCATGAGCAACGTCATTAAAGAACTCCACACTGATAAGACTGTGGATAGACTGAAACAGTAACAATATCCCTATGGTATCCACACTAATGTGATGGTGGATATTCTGGGGCAGGAACAATGTCCATATGGTACTCCATAAATGCAAATTGTAAAGGTTTATTCACTTTTGTTTCTCAGGTACACAGAAATATCTGCAGTTCCAAGCAGTCTCAGTTAGTTGATGAACATTCTATATAGAACATTCCTGAAAGAGTTCTGAACATCTGGACAAGTCATATTAAGTAGTGTTTCCCACTATTACCACATGCATTCTCTTTAATGTACACTCAGAGGCTACGTTATTGTGTGAACCTGTACACCAGATCATTCATGCAAATATCTGATCAACCAATCAGGAGGCAGTAACTCAATGCTTAAAAGCATGCAGACATGGTCAAGAGGTGCAGTTGTTGTTCAGACCAAACATCAGAATGGGGGAAGAACTGTAACTGTGGAATGATTGTTGGTGCTAGATGGGGCGGCTTGAGTATTTCAGAAACTGCTGATCTTCTGGGATTTGACACTCAACAGTCTCTAGAGCTGGGGTTCCATGGACCAGTCTCCTCTACATTGGTGAGCTACATCATATATTGGGAGACCTCTCCATTGAGCACATCTGCACCAGTATCCATAAGTGGGACTTCCCGGTGCTCAAACATTTTAATTCCAATTCCCATTCCTGCTTGGACTTGTTGATACATGGCTTCCTCTTCTGCCAAGATGAGGCCACCCTCAGGGTGCAAGAGCAACACCTTGTATTCCATCTGGGTGCCATTCAACATGTCAGCATCAATCCAATATAATCCAACATTAATATTCCTCCTTCTGGTAAGCAATTTGCTCTCCCCCATTCCCCAGTCTGACCTTTATTCACCAGCCTATTACTTCCCCCAGGCCACCTTCTCTTCCCCTTTCTCCATTGGTCCACTCTCCTTCCCTGTCAGATTCTTTCTTCTCCAGCACTTGACCTTCTACACCCATCTGGCTTCACCTAACACCTTCCAGTTTGCCTCTTTCCCCTCCCATCACATTTTTTATTCTAGCATCTTCTCCCTTCCCTCTCAGTCATGGAACAGTGTCTTGGCCCAAAACATTGACTATTTATTCATTTGCACAGATGCTGCCTGAGCTGATGAGTCCATTCAGTATTTTGTCTGTGTTGATTTGCATTTCCCATGTCTACAGACTATCTTGTGCTTTTAATTCCTACTGTTGCCTGAACTAACCACCTTGTCCAGACAAATAAATGTGGACTCCAACAAGAATAGGATCAAACCCACTTTATTTATGAACTACATCACGGGGAGTCATCCTGGACTCCAAATGAGCAATAGAAAGTTCCTCCTTCTATACAGTTCAGAAATAAAATGTTCTTAGTTTTCCCTGTTAAAATTCCCAGATTACTGAATGACCACTTTGCTTATGTCTTTAATTTCATTAATTGTACCCAGGCCTATATCACGACTGATGTGAAAGAAGCAACTTCATCACTGCTTTAAACCATTTCTAATGTCCATCTCTATTCCAAAGATACCAACCTCAGACTCTCTCGTATTCGATTCTCCGCCTCACCATTTATGCCTTTCACCATTTTCAGAAATCTCTTCCTCCACAAGGCTCACACCCTCCCATTTACCCTTATCATTTATTTATTGGCTTAGAGATACAGCTTGGAACAGGTCCTTACGGCCAGACGAGCTACCCAACTAGTTATCCTGAGCTTAACCACAGGACAATTTACAATGAGCAATTGACCTGCTAACCGGTATGTCTTTGGACAGTGGGAGGAGACACACACACTCATGGTAAGAAAGGACAAACTTGCTTACACAGGATGCCAGAGTTGAACTCTGAACTCCACTGGCCTGAACTGTAAGAGTGTTGCTCTGTTCCTTTTTTGTTCAAACTCCCCAAATGCTTCAACCTTCTCCACCCATACCGTTCACTTGACCGAGTTCCTTTGCCATCTCTCTGCCTCCCTGACTTCATTTCTCAGGCCTGGCTGCAGAGAATCTTCACTCTGTTCCCCCCATGAGCTCACTGTGTGATGGAGGAACTGTGGGGCAGATCACTCGTGGGCCAGTAGCCAGACAATGGGCCCCTGTGTCTGTGATTCTGCAAGCTCTGATTCCTCCTCCGGTCACTGAGCTCACATTCTGACTGCCTCCTCTTGTCTCCTCAGCCAGGACTGGAGCTTCCCCTGCCATCGTGAATGGAGTCCTGGGACACTCGGTTTCCTTGTTTCCTTCGATCCCAGTCAGACAGGACGTGGATGAGGTTGTGTGGAAAAGATCATCACCCAGCACAAAGATAGCACGATACTTGGAAGAATTGATTAAATACTTTAATACCATTTACAACAACCGAATAACTCTTCATTCCAGAAACTTCAGCCTGGAAATCCATGATCTGAGGAAAGAGGATGCTGCTGAATATGAGGTCATTGTTACAGCAGGAGATTCAGGAGACGAACGCAGAGAGCGTATCCAACTTAAGGTGTACGGTGAGTAAAACTGTGGAGGGTCCTGGATGAATGTGTGAGGGCAGATCCTGCGTGTTCCCACTGTCTGCCTGTGTCCAGAGTTGAGCTCAGGGTCCCAGTGTAGTGGGGCTGTGACAGTGCAGGGCTGGGGGAACACACCCACTGCATCCCTGGAGATGAGGCCAGTGGCTGTGCAGGGTGACCCTGTGGCCCCGAGCCTGTAGAAACAGCACACGGGGAGGAGTGTGGTATAAACACGTACAATTAGAACAGAACCAGATTCAGAATCAGAAAAATCCCCTTTAGCCCCATGTAACAAGAAAAGCCCCTTTAAACCACATGGAACACAAAGACCCCTTTACCCACACAGAACAGGAAGACCCCTTTTGCCACACGAAATGGGAGAACCCCTTTGGCCCATGATCCACGCTGACCATCTACCCATTCACACTATTCCGACACTAATTCCATTTTTTAATTCCTCCCACATTCTCATCAACTTGTCCCAGACCTACTGCTTACATACAGACCTGTGGCAATGTCTGCCCAATGACTAATTAGCTTACCTACCCTACTGACTTTAATTTGTGAAGGAAACGGAAGCTCCCGGGGGAAACCAATGCCGAAAAATAGAGAACATACAAATTCCACACGGACACCAGCCAAGATCAAGATTGAACCTCGGTCTCTGGCACTGCAAAGCTGCAGCTGTACTCGGAGTGCTACCCTTGAGTGGACGCTGAATCTGTCATCCCAAATTACTGCCCATCACTGCAATTTACTCCCCACTCTGCCTCGTTTCCCCTCTCAGAATGAGCCACGTCAACAGATGGGAATTGACATCCTGATCACCCTGATCTGTGAGCTGATGAATGGGGGAGAAGGTGTGTGACCCAGGATCTCCAGTGTCAGGTTCACTCTGGAACACTGCACACAGTTCCAGTCTAGGTCTGTGCCCATCACAGTCCCATGGTTACTGCTCTTGCACCAGATTCAGGACCACTCCCAGGAGTGACAAAAGACATGGAACTGAGAGAATTCCCAGCATACAGAGCCATAAACAAGACATAACAGAGTGCTTGTGGATGACCCTGGGCAATTTTTTGTAAAGAGGGCACAGCACATGTGGAAGCTGCTTCTAGTAGCAACTGGATGAACTGAAGATGAGTGAAGGGTTAAATGGGTGGGGGGATATGAGCTGGGATTAGCTTGATGTTCACTTGGGACCTTTCAGGATGGGATGGGAAAGTTGGTGTTTGAAGTGTCCACAAAGAATTCCTTTACTCATCTTGCATCTCCCTCCTCCAACCCCAGAGCTTGTGTCAGGAGCAAACATCACAGTTCAGACCAATGGGATCTACAACCTTACCTTGACCTGCACCGTGACCTCCGGTGACCACACCAGCTTCACGTGGTGGAGGAATGGAGAAGCTTTGGTAAACGACAGCACGCGGCACATCCGGGTACTTGGAAATACGCTAGAGGTTCATCACACTGCAGAAGTCGAGGACGCTGTGTACAAATGTGAGGCCAGGAATTTGATCAGTAATGAAATGGCAGAGATCAAGCTGAGGGACATGTGCAAACTGGACACATGTGGTGAGTGGCAGAGTAAAGAACCCAGGTTATTCTGAGGGTGTTGTTTCCCTGCAGAGTGAGCTTCAGTCTGAATCTAACCTTGTACTGAAAGTGTGTGGTGGGACAGCAAAGAAGAACTTTGTTCTGGATCTAATTTATGTCTTGGCAATGTGTAACAGATTACTTGAGCCTTTGTGGAGCCCACTGCTCCTTGAAAGTCTCCAGGCCACCTTCAATAAGCAACACACATCTCAGGTCGGTATGATTCGGGTTTAACTAACTTGGAAAGCTGGAATGTGGAGGGAATACAGATTTGAGGTGAATCCTGTATCAACACTGCTCCGTGCCAAGGTGTTCTTCATCAGGAAATAACAGACCTTACACTGGCATAGACTTACAGTGCAAGTATATTTACAGCTATTTCAACTTTAACAAACACTTCAGAGGAGAAGAAAAGAAAAAAAGAGCCCATTACAGTTCAACCCATCTAAAAGTGCACATAAAGTTTGGAGCTCATTTCTAAAGTAGTTGGGTGTATCACTTTACTCACAGTGCTGAACCCACATCACCTGCCACAGTTTGATCTTCCCTCAAAAAATATTATGCACAAACAGGCTAACTCCTTCTCTATGTAATTAATCTGGAAAAAACTCAGTGTTATGAACAAACAGGCTAACTTCTCTATGCCATTCATCAGCACATTCCTGCAACAGGGTCTCCCCTTCAGGCAGGATTCTGCGAGTGTCTTCCCCTGTGTTCCGCTCCGCACCTCCTTCTTCCAACATCTGCCAACAAAAACCAACCCCCTGTTCCTCAGAAGTCTGATCCCACCCAGCTCTCTCAAATGTTTCATGGCATCCCACTGAACAGACGGATACAACACGTTGCAAAGACAACTCGATTGGCTGACATAAAATTCCCAAGTTGAACAAATGGTTCCATATCTCAGTGGAAACCAAGAACACTAATGTATGAAGCTTAACTAACTGAATACACTGTGTTTGCAGAAAAAATGCTAAAATCAAATACCTCACAGCATAAGAGAAGAAATACAATAAAACATGTTCTTAACCCAGGCATTACATGTGAGTACAGTGTCTGATGTCACCAGTTCCTTTGTGTTTTGGAAATCCACCTCACATTGCTTTCTCCTTTGCCATTTCTTCGTAATCTTTAGTAATGAGTTCAAGGGGTGGAGTACAGTAACCAAGATTGGCAGAAACCTGTTATATTAATTGACAAATCATAAAAAGAACTGCAACTGGGACATGTCCTTTGGCCTTGGAACATCCACCACTGCATGAATTTTCTCAGAACACTTGTGTGTCAATGGTCTGACCACAATAAGTAATACTCGGTTGAAAGAATTCACACTTCTTGCATCATTCACTGAGCCTATAATCTTCTAATCTTTTTAACACTGTCTTTTGGTTTTGGAGATGTTGCTTGTCATCCTGACTGGTCCCAATTAAACCATCCAGGTAGCACTGAGTTCCTTGCAACACCTGGTGCATAGCTTTCTGCAGGACGACAGGGGCAGATGCTACTCCAGAAATTACCCTATTATGGTGATAAAGCCCTTTGTGAGGGTTCATGTTGAGAAACACTTTGGACTCTTCTTTCATTTCCATCTGTAGGTAGGCCTCAGCTAAGTCCACTTTGCTGATGTGTTTTCCTCCAGAAAGTTTTGCAAAGATCTCCTCTATCCTGGGCAGAGGGTATTGATCTATGTTCAGTACTGGGTGATGGTGACCTTAAAATCACCACAGATCCTGACAGAACTATTCTTGACTGCTGGAGCACTGGCGTTACCCATGGGCTCCAGACAAGCTTGGAAAGAATTCCTTCAGTCTCTATGCAGTGTAGCTTACCAGCTACTTTGTCACAGATGGTATAAGAAACTGGTCAGGATTAGTAAAACTTGTGTGTAGTATTGTCATTTAACGCTCTTTTACCCTTGATATGTTTGAGTTTTCCAATTCCATCCTTGAAAACCACCCTGGCATCATCCAATATCTTTGTTAATACACTTTCAGTTTTCAGTAAATTCAAAGAAACACCATAGAATCAATGAAACCTGCACACAAGAGGAACAATCAACCAGTAAAAGACAACAAACTGTGCCATGCAAATGTAGTAATAGATAATGAAGCGATAAATATCAGGAACATGACATGACAAGTCCATGAAAATGAGCCCATAAGTTGTGGGAATGGTTCAGTGTAGGGTGAGTCAAGATGAGTGAAGGTATCCTTTCTGTTTCAACACCCCACCTCCCGAGTTCAAGACCAGAGGGAATAGCTGGTAGTTGGGGGGGTAATAAATTCTTCAACCTAGTGGAATGGGTCATGAAGCTCCTGTACCTGTAAACTAACGCCATCTGCCTACACAATCTCTGTATCCTTCTGATGTCCTCATATTCACGTGCCTACCTAAACACCTCTTAAAAGTCCCTGATGTATCTGCCTGTATCACTATTCAACGCAGCTTATTTTAGGCATTCATTCTCCCTGTGTTACATTTTTAAAAGAGAAAAAATAATTTCCTCTCACATCTTGTTTAAAATTAACTCCTCTCACTTTAAATGATACCCACTCGTGTAACCCCCTTATAAAGATTTTACTCCTAATGTTGTAGGGTATTTCATCTAATTGTGATCAGTGTGTGCTGTTGGTAGTGTTTGATTCCAGTTAAAGGTAAGGGATGCTTAGGTATATTGTGCCTTCCAATCTGGATGGTGAAACTGGGAGAAGGTTTGAGAGAATGCCGGGGTAAAGGTTTTGTGATGCATACTGAGGTGGGTCGAAATCTTTTTACAGTGGAAGATGCAGAGAGAAGCTCCAGGGAACTGACTATAGGATCTGATCTATAGGATAGGAATGCACAATCTGATGGAGCCCAAGAGGGGGAATTCTGACAGTGATCAGTGAAAATGAGTCAGCACTGTCAGTACATCGGAAGATTTGAGCTCCAGTGGAGATTAGACATTCTTTATTATTGTATGCAGTGTACAGTCTGTTATTTCTTGCCGCCTGGCGATTCCACGGGAGCAGTAATAACACAGTCTTCACAGAACTCAAGGTTCATGTTGGAGAGACATGCCAGCTCCTCAGGTTTGACAGGACTCAAGTCATATCGACCCTAGACATGCGGAGTTTTCTCACTGCTAAGTACAGCAGCTGTTAGCGAGGGGTTAACGCTGGCCTTTATAAATCAAAGCATTGAGTATAGAAGTTGGGATGTAATGTTAAAATTGTACAAGGCATTGGTAAGGCCAAATTTGGAATATTGTGTACAGTTCTGGTCACCGAATTATAGGAAAGATATCAATAAATTAGAGAGAGTGCAGAGACGATTTACTAGGATGTTACCTGGGTTTCAGCACTTAAGTTACAGAGAAAGGTTGAACAAGTTAGGTCTCTATTCATTGGAGTGTAGAAAGTTGAGGGGGATTTGATCGAGGTATTTAAAATTTTGAGAGGGGTAGATAGAGTTGACGTCAATTGGCTGTTTCCTTTGAGAGTAGGGGAGATTCAAACGAGAGGACATGATTTGAGAGTTAGGGGGCAGAAGTTTAAGGGAAACACGAGGGGGTATTTCTTTACTCAGAGAGTGATAGCTGTGTGGAATGAGCTTCCTGTAGAAGTAGTAGAGGCCAGTTCAGTTGTGTCATTTAAGATAAAATTGGATAGGTATATGGACAGGAAAGGAGTGGAGGGTTAGGGGCTGAGTGCGGGTAGTTGGGACTAGGTGAGATTAAGAGTTTGGAATGGACTAGGAGGGCTGAAATTGCCTGTTTCCGTGCTGTGATGGTTATATGGTTATATATGGTTAACGAGCCAAGTCTCTAGAGACGCAACTGAAAAGGGGTTTCATCCTACCAGATTGAATTTGTTGAATACTGTGTAATTGCTCTAAGAACTGATTAACGCAAACAAAATGCTGATTTCCTCCAGCATTTTGTGTGTGTTGCTCAGACTTCCAGCATCTGCAGATTTTTCCCTGTTTGTGCTAAGAATTAATTAAGTGGGTTTGTATTTAAACCTGTGTTATCCAGGAAAGTGATGAAGATATGTGGTTATGGATGGGACAGGGATTAAGCATTGGTGTGAATCAAAGAGATAACCCATAATTAAAGCTTGTGTTCTGAGCAGGTTAGATATCCGCAGCCTAGATGAATTATTGCTTACGGTTTTAAGTACCGTTAAAGTATTAGTGTATTAGTGTTAGTATTAGTGTATTACAATCATGTATGATCACCGTTAATATGTTACAGAAAGCATTTTGACCAGAAGGCGGGCAAATATGTTGTTTTAGTTCAGACTAACGATGACATGACTGGGGTCTGTCTGGTACTATTGGGGTCTCAGGAGAGGTGGGGCCATGGACCATCCATACATTCAGTGAAGAGAGGAGTATTGGTGAAGGTGCTGAATTGTAAGCCGAGTCCAACATAGCAGCAGGCGGATATTTTAAAAACAATTTGCTGTCGTTTCTATGGATTGATGGGAAGGAGTAGTCTGATGTGGAAGGTCAAATGAGTCCTCCAGTGAAGGGTGAAAATTTTGTGTTGGTATCGGCAATTCTATCCCTGGTGGATAAATAGCAAAGTGCTCCGCTGGAGAGTCAAAGTTATCGTAGGCTGGGAATATTCTCCGGAGTGAATCCCGCCCCGATGGGGAGGAGGAATATGAGACTTGGGCGGATCAGACATCTCAGCTGCTGGGTGAGTGACAGTGCCCTGATAATGTGAAAAGACAGCTCCGGCTGCTGAAGTGGTGATGTCCTCAAATCTCCTTTGCTACTTCTGTGGTGACCTGCAAGCACTAGGAAGTGTTTCTGACACGACGGGAAGTCCAGTGGAGCTTACGACGGGGTTTAGCAATGGGTTCCAGGAGAAAGGGGAGAAATTCTCTGCCTACATTTTTCAGCTGGAGAGAAAGGTGCTTTGCTTGTGGTCGAAAGGGGCTGATGTGAATCAATTAAGGATGGGTGAGTGGTGAAGGGCCCACAGTTACGTGAGATTGAAACCTCCGAATGTCTCAACAGACACGACAGCCCCCCCCCCCCCCAGGCAGAAGAGAAGAATAGAGATCCAGTGAGTTTGACTCACTCACTATAGACGCCACTCAGTGCGCTAGGGATCTGGGGCCTTAGTACTGATGACTACCCGTACGGTGGTTACCGGTCATTGAAGCTGGAGTTTTCAGAGGCCGGTGTGGGAGTGGCTGAGGTCCTCGTTGGCCAGTGTTGGTTTCTCCGGACTTGGTCAGGAAAGGTGAAGCTTCAATTCTTTTAGGAATAAATATTCCTATGGTGAGGAGGCTAGTGGGAGCCTGCAAGGAGAGAATTGGAGAGAGTTTTCTGAAATCTTGTCCATTCACCTGGTGTTCATCCTAGACCGGATAATGAGCAGAGAGAAGGAACTGTGTGGTACACCCAGTCCAAACCCATTGTGTTACGGCCTCACGGGATCAAGTCCGTGCGTGCGTGTGTGTGTGTGTGTGTGTTTTCTTATGGACATACAGTGAATACCAGTGCTCATGATTGACACAGGAGCTGACTTCAACAGAAGAAGCACTTTAATAGTGGGAGAGCAAAGAGATGGGTTACTGATGTATGGAGAGGTAGAATGAGGCAGAGTGTGGGGAGGGCAGTGAGAGGTGATGAGCGGTAATGCAGGGGAGGGGAGTAATGTGATGAGTGATGAGGGGTAACGGAAGTGTGGGGAGTGATGGGGGTAATGGAGGGGAGGGGAGTGACGAGGGATAATGGAGAGGAATGATGTGTGTTGTGACGAGGAGTAACCGAGTGGAGAGGAGTGATGTGTGGGTGGTAGGAATCAGCACTGGGGTGAATGGGAGTTTTCTTCAGCCGGAGGGGGATGGAATCAATCCATCGATCTCCCACCATTGGAAGTGAGAGGATGGAGTTATTCACAGAAGCTTTTCTCCTCTCCTGGTGTAGGTGACAATTTTCTAAAGAGCATCTCTGCACTCATTGCAAGCATCAACATCGTCGGTGTCATTGTGGGACTTATTTTCTCGCTATATTTCACCCTCAGGAGGAGTGCAACAGGAGAGAGAGGGTCTGCAGGCAAGTACCCAACAGCCCTACCCTTAGGACAGGAGGTCCAGCCAAGTCCGGGCAGGGGGAGCAGGAGAGGGGTATAGGCAGGTGTCTTACAACCTGACCCTCACGAATCGGGACAAAAGGTGGGAGAAGGGGTGTAGTTGGTGTCAGGGTGTGTGGGTGACAGAAATCGGGGTGTAGGTGGGAGGAGGTGGATGGTTGGAGGAAGGAATAAGGAGGTTGGAGGGAGCAGGAAATCCTGCATTGTGGGTGGGATGGAAAGGAGAGATGAGGGAGGGATTCAGGAGAGATGGGGGCTTAGCAGTGGAGGTGGTGCAGAGGGGTGACAGTAATTGGGGTGTGAAGGAAACATTGGGGTGGGGGGAGGTTCTCATCGTCTCTTCATCTGCTCCACAGACCCACTTCCCAACAGCTCAATTTGCGCAGAATTTCAGGCAACAAAGAGTTCGGCAGCAACTGGCAGCCTCTCGAAGGAAATGAGATGGTAAGAGGAGATGTATTACCCCAGTGAAGGGAGTGGAACTGCAGACTGAACTCTTCAATCCCCTGGGACCACTCTCACAGTCTGAAGGACAGCCACATTACCTCGGGTCAGGGGTACTAGTGTAATCTCCTCAGACCATCCTCACCACCCTAACAGACCACTGGATGTTCTGGCACAAAGGACAATCACAGACTCATCGAGAGCCAAAGCTGAGCGTCCTTATAGTTCTGACAAAGATTCCACAGAGCTGAGCAACATAAGCAAAGGCACCAGGTAATAATCAAAGAGATTATCCCTCAAACTGAACAGTGACCTTCATATTGGTTCAATCAAAGCAGCAAGATTCCATTTCCATTCATCTACAGGGGTACGCTGTCCTCACACACCCGGTCACTGGGGTACACTGTCCCCACACACCCGGTCACTGGGGTACACTGTCCCCACACACCCAGTCACTGGAGTACACTGTCCCCACACACCTGGTCACTGGGGTACACTGTCCCCACACACCCAGTCACTGGAGTACACTGTCCCCACACACCTGGTCACTGGGGTACACTGTCCCTACATACAGTTACTGGGGTACACTGTCCCCACACACACAAACCTAGTAACTGGGATACACTGTCCCCTTTTCACACACACCCAGTGACTGGGGTAACACGATCCCACCCCCACACTGATCAAGGGGACGTACACTGTCCAATCCACACACCCAGTCACCAGAAGGGTACACTGTGCCCGCCACACGTGGGTACACTATCCCCACACACACAGTTACTGGGGCACACTGATCACCCCCCCACACACACACGCACACACACAGTCACTGGGGCACACTGATCACACACACACACACCCAGTGACTGGGTACACTGTCTCCCATACATGTACCCAGTGACCAGTGACTGGGGTACACAGTCACCCCACACACCCCCGCGACTGGGGTACACTATCCCCTCCCCACACACCCAGTCACTGGGATACATTGTCCCCCATTCACACACCCATTAACATACATAACGGGTGCTTTGGAATATGAACCGCCTAATGAAGGGAGTGTGTTTTCCGTGTTGTGTGCCTGACACCGGTGTGAGCGGGGTCTTTTTTTTGGTGAGAGATGAATGGAGAAGACGCCGGCGAGAAGAGGCCGTAGGAATTGACCCGGGGTGGGGCCAGGAGTTGACGAAGCTCAGGGAGATCGAAGGAGGGTCGGAGTACGGGAAACTGTGAGCTCCAGCTTGTGCACATTAGACTGTTTTGTTAAAATGGGCCCTTTTCTTTTGTTGCTTTTGTATTACTAACCTCTAGGCAAATTAAGAAATAGAAAGCTAAAGTGCACTGTCCCCTGACACCCACTCACAAGAGGGTACACTGTCCTTCACATACCCGGTCACTGGGGAGCACTGTCGTCCCCCCCTCACCCACTCACTGGGGGCACACTATCCCACACACCCAGTCAAGGGGGTACACTGAACAACTCCTCCCACACACACACACTCAATCACTGGGGTACACTGTCCCCCCACACACCCATTAACTGGGTATACTGTCACTCACACACACCCAATCACAGGGGTACATTGTCCCCTCTCACCCAGTTACTGGTGTAACTCTCTGGGAAAGGTTTCACTGCTAACTAATGGTCTTTCTGTAGAGCCAGTGTCTGGGTTATGGTGAGAGATAATGGGTGTTTTCTGAGGTGAACTGTCCAATGAAGGGAGTGTGTTTTCCGTGTTGAGTGCCTGACACCGGTGTGAGTGGCGTCTTTTTGTTGGTGGGAGATGAAGGGAGATGATGCCGGAGAGAAGAGGTTGTAGGAGTCGACCCGGAGTGGGGTCGTTATTCGATGAAACCCGGGGAGTTCGAAGGAGGATCAGAGAAGGGGAAACTGTGAGCTCCAGCTTGTGCACGTTAGACTGTTTTGTTAAAATGGGCCTTTTTCTTTTGTTGCTTTTTCTTTACTAACCTCCAGGCAAATTAAGAATTATAAAGCTAAATTGTTTAATTGTATGTGGCGTACTGTCTGTTAACTGTGATCCTTAGTTGTAACAGGGTAACAAATCACACTCCCCCAACACCCAGTCACTGGGTCACACTGTCTCCCATGCACCCAGTCACTGGGGTACACACTCCCCCCGGTACCCAGTCACTGGGGTACACACTCCCCCCCACCTAGTTGCTGGGGTATACACACACCCAGTCACTGGGGTACACTCTAACCCCCCCTACACTGTTACTGGGATATACACTTCACCCTAAACACACAGTCACTGGGGTACACTCCCCCACACCCATTCACTGGGATACAACTCTCTGCCCACACCCATTGACTGGAGTACACTGTCCCCCACACACCCAATCACTGGGGTACACTGTTCCATCACACCCAGTCACTGGGATATACAGTCTTCCCTATGCACCCAGTCACTGGGATATACAGTCTTCCCTATGCACCCAGTCACTGGGATATACAGTCTTCCCTATGCACCCCGTCACTGGGATATACAGTCTTCCCTATGCACCCCGTCACTGGGATATACAGTCTTCCCTATGAACCCCGTCACTGGGATATACAGTCTTCCCTATGCACCCCGCCACTGGGATATACAGTCTTCCCTATGCACCCTGTCACTGGGATATACAGTCTTCCCTATGCACCCCGTCACTGGGATATACAGTCTTCCCTATGCACCCCGTCACTGGGATATACAGTCTTCCCTATGCACCCCGTCACTGGGATATACAGTCTTCCCTATGCACCCCGTCACTGGGATATACAGTCTTCCCTATGCACCCCGTCACTGGGATATACAGTCTTCCCTATGCACCCCGTCACTGGGATATACAGTCTTCCCTATGCACCCTGTCACTGGGATATACAGTCTTCCCTATGCACCCCGTCACTGGGATATACAGTCTTCCCTATGCACCCCGTCACTGGGATATACAGTCTTCCCTATGCACCCCGTCACTGGGATATACAGTCTTCCCTATGCACCCCGTCACTGGGATATACAGTCTTCCCTATGCACCCAGTCACTGGGATATACAGTCTTCCCTATGCACCCCGTCACTGGGATATACAGTCTTCCCTATGAACCCAGTCACTGGGATATACAGTCTTCCCTATGCACCCAGTCACTGGGATATACAGTCTTCCCTATGCACCCAGTCACTGGGATATACAGTCTTCCCTATGCACCCCGTCACTGGGATATACAGTCTTCCCTATGCACCCAGTCACTGGGATATACAGTCTTCCCTATGCACCCCGTCACTGGGATATACAGTCTTCCCTATGCACCCAGTCACTGGGATATACAGTCTTCCCTATGCACCCAGTCACTGGGATATACAGTCTTCCCTATGCACCCAGTCACTGGAATATACAGTCTTCCCTATGCACCCAGTCACTGGGATATACAGTCTTCCCTATGCACCCCGTCACTGGGATATACAGTCTTCCCTATGCACCCAGTCACTGGGATATACAGTCTTCCCTATGCACCCCGTCACTGGGATATACAGTCTTCCCTATGCACCCCGTCACTGGGATATACAGTCTTCCCTATGCACCCCGTCACTGGGATATACAGTCTTCCCTATGCACCCAGTCACTGGGATATACAGTCTTCCCTATGCACCCCGTCACTGGGATATACAGTCTTCCCTATGCACCCCGTCACTGGGATATACAGTCTTCCCTATGCACCCCGTCACTGGGATATACAGTCTTCCCTATGCACCCAGTCACTGGGATATACAGTCTTCCCTATGCACCCAGTCACTGGGATATACAGTCTTCCCTATGCACCCTGTCACTGGGATATACAGTCTTCCCTATGAACCCCGTCACTGGGATATACAGTCTTCCCTATGCACCCAGTCACTGGGATATACAGTCTTCCCTATGCACCCCGTCACTGGGATATACAGTCTTCCCTATGCACCCCGTCACTGGGATATACAGTCTTCCCTATGCACCCAGTCACTGGGATATACAGTCTTCCCTATGCACCCAGTCACTGGGATATACAGTCTTCCCTATGCACCCTGTCACTGGGATATACAGTCTTCCCTATGCACCCAGTCACTGGGATATACAGTCTTCCCTATGCACCCAGTCACTGGGATATACAGTCTTCCCTATGCACCCCGTCACTGGGATATACAGTCTTCCCTATGCACCCCGTCACTGGGATATACAGTCTTCCCTATGCACCCAGTCACTGGGATATACAGTCTTCCCTATGCACCCCGCCACTGGGATATACAGTCTTCCCTATGCACCCCACCACTGGGATATACAGTCTTCCCTATGCACCCTGTCACTGGGATATACAGTCTTCCCTATGCACCCTGTCACTGGGATATACAGTCTTCCCTATGCACCCAGTCACTGGGATATACAGTCTTCCCTATGCACCCCGTCACTGGGATATACAGTCTTCCCTATGCACCCCGTCACTGGGATATACAGTCTTCCCTATGAACCCAGTCACTGGGATATACAGTCTTCCCTATGCACCCAGTCACTGGGATATACAGTCTTCCCTATGCACCCTGTCACTGGGATATACAGTCTTCCCTATGCACCCAGTCACTGGGATATACAGTCTTCCCTATGCACCCAGTCACTGGGATATACAGTCTTCCCTATGCACCCCGTCACTGGGATATACAGTCTTCCCTATGCACCCCGTCACTGGGATATACAGTCTTCCCTATGCACCCAGTCACTGGGATATACAGTCTTCCCTATGCACCCCGCCACTGGGATATACAGTCTTCCCTATGCACCCTGTCACTGGGATATACAGTCTTCCCTATGCACCCTGTCACTGGGATATACAGTCTTCCCTATGCACCCTGTCACTGGGATATACAGTCTTCCCTATGCACCCAGTCACTGGGATATACAGTCTTCCCTATGCACCCAGTCACTGGGATATACAGTCTTCCCTATGCACCCCGTCACTGGGATATACAGTCTTCCCTATGCACCCAGTCACTGGGATATACAGTCTTCCCTATGCACCCTGTCACTGGGATATACAGTCTTCCCTATGCACCCAGTCACTGGGATATACAGTCTTCCCTATGCACCCTGTCACTGGGATATACAGTCTTCCCTATGCACCCCGTCACTGGGATATACAGTCTTCCCTATGCACCCCGTCACTGGGATATACAGTCTTCCCTATGCACCCTGTCACTGGGATATACAGTCTTCCCTGTGCACCCAGTCACTGGGATATACAGTCTTCCCTATGCACCCCGTCACTGGGATATACAGTCTTCCCTATGCACCCCGTCACTGGGATATACAGTCTTCCCTATGCACCCCGTCACTGGGATATACAGTCTTCCCTATGCACCCCGTCACTGGGATATACAGTCTTCCCTATGCACCCCGTCACTGGGATATACAGTCTTCCCTATGCACCCAGTCACTGGGATATACAGTCTTCCCTATGCACCCAGTCACTGGGATATACAGTCTTCCCTATGCACCCCGTCACTGGGATATACAGTCTTCCCTATGCACCCCGTCACTGGGATATACAGTCTTCCCTATGCACCCCGTCACTGGGATATACAGTCTTCCCTATGCACCCAGTCACTGGGATATACAGTCTTCCCTATGCACCCAGTCACTGGGATATACAGTCTTCCCTATGCACCCCGTCACTGGGATATACAGTCTTCCCTATGAACCCAGTCACTGGGATATACAGTCTTCCCTATGCACCCAGTCACTGGGATATACAGTCTTCCCTATGCACCCAGTCACTGGGATATACAGTCTTCCCTATGCACCCCGTCACTGGGATATACAGTCTTCCCTATGAACCCAGTCACTGGGATATACAGTCTTCCCTATGCACCCAGTCACTGGGATATACAGTCTTCCCTATGCACCCAGTCACTGGGATATACAGTCTTCCCTATGCACCCCGTCACTGGGATATACAGTCTTCCCTATGCACCCAGTCACTGGGATATACAGTCTTCCCTATGCACCCCGTCACTGGGATATACAGTCTTCCCTATGCACCCAGTCACTGGGATATACAGTCTTCCCTATGCACCCAGTCACTGGGATATACAGTCTTCCCTATGCACCCTGTCACTGGGATATACAGTCTTCCCTATGCACCCCATCACTGGGATATACAGTCTTCCCTATGCACCCTGTCACTGGGGTATACAGTCTTCCCTATGCACCCTGTCACTGGGATATACAGTCTTCCCTATGCACCCTGTCACTGGGATATACAGTCTTCCCTATGCACCCCATCACTGGGATATACAGTCTTCCCTATGCACCCAGTCACTGGGATATACAGTCTTCCCTATGCACCCCGTCACTGGGATATACAGTCTTCCCGATGCACCCAGTCACTGGGATATACAGTCTTCCCTATGCACCCAGTCACTGGGATATACAGTCTTCCCTATGCACCCCGTCACTGGGATATACAGTCTTCCCTATGCACCCAGTCACTGGGATATACAGTCTTCCCTATGCACCCAGTCACTGGGATATACTGTGTTCCCTATGCACCCAGTCACTGGGATATACAGTCTTCCCTATGCACCCCGTCACTGGGATATACAGTCTTCCCTATGCACCCAGTCACTGGGATATACAGTCTTCCCTATGCACCCAGTCACTGGCATTTGATCAGATTTCATTACGGAGCTGAAGGTAAAGGAACTCTAGAAGACAGTGATGATGATTTGACAGATTCCTCCCGCGGTCTGAGAGGGAGAAACGAAAGTGAGGTTTATTAGTAGTACAGTAGGACAATGGGTATGACAGAGGAATGAGAGAGAGCTGGCCGAGAGAAAAGAGAGATCTTCCGGTGGCCACCCATGTCATTTCTACTTCCCATTTCCATTCTGAGATGCCAGTTCATGGACCCTTTGTTTCCACACTGAGGCCACACTCAGGTTGGAGGAGCAACACCTTATATTCTGTCTGGGTAGCCTCCAACTTGATGGCATGACAATCAATTTCTCTAACGTTTGGTAATTTCCTTCCCACTTCACATTTCCCTCTCTCACATTAACTCCCTACCTGCCCTTCACCACCCTCTCATGATCCTCCTACCCTTTCTTCCACAGTCTTCCAGCCTCTCCTATCAAACGCCCCCTTCTCCAGCCCTTTATTTCTTTCATCAATCCACTTCCCAACTCTCTATTTCACTCCTCCGCTCTCCGGGTTTCACCTATCACTTACCACCTTGTACTTCTTCCTCCCCAACTCCCCCCACCTTCTTTCTCATCTTTTATTCCAGTCCTGATGAAGGGTTACAGTCTGAGACTATTCCATATATGGTACCTGGCCTGTTGACTTCCTCCAGTAATTTGTGTGTGTTGCTTGGATTTGCAGCAATTACAGATTTTCTTGAGTATGGACAGAAGATTGGCTGACTGGCAGGAGACAAAGAGTGGGAATAAAGGGGACCTGGTCTGTTTGTCTGCTGGTGACTAGTGGTGTTCCACAGGGGTTGGTGATGGGGACTTTTCATGTTGTATGTCAATGATTCTGATCACAAAACTGATAGCTTTGAGGCAAAGTTTGTGCAAAATATAAAGACTGTCGCGAGTGCATGGGTGGTATATGAGGATGGGGATGGTGGTGGGGGCAGATATGGCAATGGGTGTCTCTTGTGGCCCAGGGCAGGGCTCTCAGGAGGGTAGGTGTGGGTGGAGTAGGTACAACATGTGTATTGGTTAACTTGCCCACCCCATCCTTCATCCTTCCTGTTCATACAGCTCACCGAGTACCATCTGTACCAAACCCATTCACCAACACTTGCTCTGTAGCCTCTGTGCCTGACGATTTGAGTGCTCACCAGATACTTTTTAAATACTGTGAGAGAACTGTGTTTCAGATTGCAAACTTGCTTTCCTGAGATCCCCTCAAATCCCCTGATCCTCAGATTAAACCTGTGCTCTCCGGTGCCGGATGCCTCCATTACCTGCCCATCACTTACTCAAGTTCAAGTTTATTCTCATCTAACTTTTTATTCACAGCCAACTAAAACAATGTTCCTTCTGAAGTGTGGCACACCAACAAGACGTATATCACACACAACACATAAAACATCACGTTATTCCCACAAATAATAAAATGTAATTCCGAGCCCATGTGGTGTTCAGCACAGGTAAGCTGTTCCCTATCCGAGTGACGAGACCTCAGAGCTGACAGGGGAGTCATTAGTCTCAGAGCCTGGGGGAAGAAGCTGTTACTCAGTCTGGCAGTCCTAGTCCTGATGGTGGTGGTGAGTTTGAGATGGGTGGAAATGATCCTCATTAATACTCTGGGCTCTACTTATACAGTGCTCACAGTAACTGTGAGAAACGAGGGGAGGGAGACCCTACCGAACCTCGTGGTGGCTTTTACTGTCCTCTGTAGGGACTGCGGTCCGATGCCTTGCAGCTTCGATATCACACGATGATGCAGCCAGACAGGACACTTTCAATGGTGCTCCTGTAGAAAGTTGTTAGAATGAGGGCAGGGAGCCTTGTGTGCCTCAGTCTCCTCAGAAAGTGTAGACGATGCTGTGACTTCTTGACCAATGAGAGGAGTGACAGGTCCAAATTAGACTGTCTGTTCTGAGTGCACCAAGGAGCTTTGTGTTCTTCACTCTCTCCACAGCAGAGTCCCTGATGTGCAATGGAGAGTGGGAGACAGAAGCCTTCCTGAAGTCCACGATCACCTCTTTTGTCTTGTCTACATGAAGACGTGTTCTCTCACCACGTGACAAGCCTCTCTACTCCTCTCTGTATGCCGACTCGTCACGCATACAAAGTCAACAAGAGTCACAGGAAACTGGAATTGGGAAACTTTAAAAAGCAACAAAGATCCACTAAGTAAGCAATAAAGAAAGGGAAGATAAATTATGAAATTAACTAGCACAAACTATAAAAAAGGATAGTAAAAGTTTTTATAATTATATGAAGTGGAAAATGGTGGCTAAAGTGAACAGAAGTCCTTTGGATGATGTGAAAGAGGAATTGATATTAGGTAATGAGGAAATGGTAGAGGCTTTGAATGACTATCTTGTGTCAGTTTTCATGGTGGAGGACATGTCTGACATGCCAAAGAGCGATCTTAGGGATGTGATGGGAGGTGAGGACCTCGATACAATAGCTATCACTAAAGGGGTAGTGTTGAATGAATGTCTGGGCTTGAAGATAGATAAGTCCCCTAATCCTGATAGAATGCATCCTAGGATATTGAGAGAAATGGCAGAAGTTATAGAAGATAATTATAGAAAAAATTATAGAAGTTATGGAAGATTTGGTGATTATTTGCCAAAATTCTCCAGACTCTGGGCAGGTCCGGGCATTTTGGAAAATGGCAAATGTCTCACCACTATTCAAAAAGGATCTGGGCAAAAGGCAGGTACCCATAGACCAATTACTTTAACATCTGTAGTTGTGAAAATACTTGAAGCTATCATTAAAGATTAAATAGCAAGGCATCTGGAAAGAAATGGATCCATCAGGCAGACTCAGCATGGATTCAGCAAAGGCAGGTCCTGTTTGACAAATTTACTGGAGTTCTTTGAGGATATATCGAGCACAGTGTATAGAGGGGAACAGATGGATGTTATTTACTTCCATTTCCAGAAGGTATTTGATAAGGTGCCACATAAAAGACTTATCTGTAAGATAAGGATGCATAGAGGTGGGGGTGATGTATTAGTATGCATAGAGAATTGGTTAACCAATAGAAAGCAGAGAGTTGGTATTCATGGGTGTTTCTCTAGTTGGCAATCAGTGGTGAGCATTGTTCCGCAGTGGTTGGTTCTGGGCCCACTATTGTTCATGATATACCTTTGCAATCTGGAGGAGGGGAGCAGGAGCAGTGTAACTCAGTTTGCTGATGATACTTGTTACGTACCCCATGACAGGGTTAAAGAACCAGCAGAAATGGAAAACATTTTGGAGTCTGGTATTACTAGTAACCAATAGTGTTTATTAGTAAACTACGCAATGCAGTACTATAGAATGCAAATATATGAAACAGGTTAGCAATGATATATACAGAAGTGTGGAAATAGGAACCAAAACCAGGCTCTTTCAAATCTAGGGGTAAATGGATACAGTCTTACGATATGATAAAGAGAGTTCAGTTCAGTTCGAGGTAGTTGGTTGAGTAATGTTAGAGAGAGAGAGAGAGAAGTGATGAGAGGTGATACCATTGATCTTCCAGTTGTCTTCTGAAGTCCTGTTGTGGTCACAGACTATGACCCTGATACATACGACCGTTCTTCAGTGGTGGACCTATTACCCAGGCAAGGGTGGACACACAAATAATTCCCCACCGGTCGCACCTTTTCACATTGTGAGCCACTGATCGATTTCCCTAAATCGATCCTCCAAAAACCCCACCTTCATGTGGGTGCACAAAGCTCATTCAGTGTCCACACTGCATGTCTCGTGGTGTGTCTCAGTGTGTCCCAATGGACCAGCTTTTTATCACCATATGCTGGACACCGGCTGTCCATCAACCGGCTCCATCCTGCTCTCTCTGCCGGAATCTTAACAAGCAGGCAAAGTGTCCTTGGGGAAAAGATAAATAAGCTGGCAGAAGAAACCATAACATTAACCTTGTCTCTCTCTCTCTCATTTGCGCTGGATGCCTCCCCCTCTCTCTCTCTCAATAGCAGCACAGTTCATAGGGTTAATTCTGGACCCTGTTTCAAACTTGGTTTGCCCATCATTCAGTGGAAAAGCAAAATGGGCAGTCTGCAGAAAGATATAGACAGGATAAATAAGGGTCTGGCAGATGGAGTATAATGTTAGCAAATGCGAGGTTATCCAGTTTGGAAGGAAAAATGGAAGAGCAAATTATTATCAGAATGGTAAAACATTTCCAGCATGCTGCTGTGCGGAGGGACTTGGGAGTGCTTGTGAATGAATCACTAAAGGTTGGCTAACAGGTGCAACAGGCCATCAAGAAGACAAATGGAATGTTGGCCTTCATTGCTGGAGGGATTGAATTTAAGAGCAGGGAGGTTATGCTGCAACTGTACAGGGTACTGGTGAGGCTGCATCTGGAGTACTGCATGCAGTTCTGGTCTTCTTAAAGAAAGATATACTGGCATTGGAGGCAGTGCAGAGGAGGTTCACCAGTTTTGATCCCAGAGATGAGGGGTTAGTCGATGAGGAGAGATTAAGTCACCTGGGACTGTACTCGCTGGAATTCAGTAGAATGAGAGGTCTTATGGAAATATATAAAATTATGGAAGGGGTAGATCAAGTTAGAGGCAGGAAAGTTAATTCCACTGGTTGGTGAGATTAGAACTAGGGGGCATAGCCTCAAGATTTGGGGGAGAAGATTTAGGATGGAGATGAGGAGGAACTGCTTTTCCAAAGAGTGGTGACTCTGTGTAATTATTTGACCATTGAAGCAATGGAGGCTACCTCAGTAAATATATTTAAAACAAGGTTGGATAGATTTTTGCATAGTAGAGGAATTGAGGGTTATGGGTGGAGAAGAGCCCATGGACAGAAAGCCCATTGACCTTATTGAATGGTGGAGCGGGCTCGAAGGGCCTGATGACTTGTTCCTATTCCTTACGTTCTCATGTTCTTCAGTGGGGCCATAGGTTTTGGCCCGGAGGAACTACCTGCCAAAGACCATTTAGACCCTGGCCTTTTCTTTGCCCAGACACAATTATTCCTAGAGACACAGACACCCCCATGTCTCCTCAGCCCTGAAACCTCCTTTCACATCAAAGGACTTGGGCCTCATGGTGAAGAGAGTACTGTCAACCAGTCCCTATGTCAGGAACCTGGGGTACACTTCCTGAACCCTGAAATGGGCATTGTTATGGATAACCCCTCTCCCCATACAAGACATTTTCTCCTCATCATCCCCCACCCCAACTCCAATGGTCAGAACATTTCGACATTCACCGAGTGAACCCAGAATTATGGGCTCAACATAAGAATCTCGTAGGTCTTGTCAAGACCTTGACCTCCCGCCCACCCCCCCCCCCCCTCCGCTTACCCCACCGGGTGAGTCTGAAGGAGACTCGCTGCCTACCTTCCATCCGACAGTACCACCTATCGCCAGATGCCCTGAGGAATAGCGGTTCATACAGGGCTTACAGGTCACTAATCAAATCGTGCACCTGATTTCACCTGTTGTGCCGGACTCCAATGTTATACTGGCCTCCATTCCTTCCGAAAGCCGTTGTACGCTGTAGTCGACTTGTGCTCTGCCTTCTCCATCCCTCTGCAGGAGGACGCTTGCATCCTCCCCCACCCCCCAAGAAAATGCAGCCATCCTGCAGACTCAGTTCTGTCACGTTTAACATAAGGCCTCAGTTCCTCTCCTTCCACAACTCTGGGCCAACCTTGTAAAAGGAAAGTCTTGACTTGGCACAGGACTTGGTCCCTCCTGTCCATTGCTTGATCTCGGTCGCCTTTACAGGTGTCTCTGACAGCTTCTCCAGTGAAAACACAGTCTCTGGAGGCACATATATAGTAACAGGCATCTCAGGTAAAGGTAGTCGACTCAGCGCATCGGCATTTGCATTATCCCCACTTGCTCTGTATACGATAGTATACTGATAGGCTGACAATGTGAGAGCCCAACGCTGTATCCTGGCTGAGGTTAACGGTGAGATGCATCTGGTCTCACCGAACAGGCTCATCGGTGGTCTATGGTATGTATAAATTGTGAATGCATGTCCATAGAGGTACTGACGAAAGCATTTGACCTCAAAACCAATGGCCAGACCTTCTTTGTCTAGCTGTGAATATCCCTTCTCAGCAGCTGTCAGGGTACGTGAAGCAAAACCAATAGGCTTCTCTGAACTGTCCTCCATCAAATGTGAGAGAACTGCCCCGATTCCATAGGGCGAAGCGTCGCATGAAAGGGCGATCTCCTTGTTGGAGCCATAGTGAACAAGTTCTTTCACATCCTCCTGCTCTTCACCCCACTGCCTTTCCGTGTCATTGTGAAGCAGCTTGTACAATGGGGCCAAAACCTTTGAGAGGTCAGGAAGAAACTTGCCATAATAATTCACCATGCCCAAAAATGATCTGAGTTCAGTGACGCTCTTGGGGCTTGGGGCCTCCTTGATAGCTCTCACTTTGTCCTCCACTGGGTACAGCCCTTCAGCTCTGATCTAGTGTCCCAGGTAGATCACACTCGGAACCAGGAACACACATTTTCCGTGGTTCAATTGCAGCCCTGCGTCTGAGAGCACCTGTTCTAAGTTAGCCAGATACTCCACCTCCGTGGCCCCCATGATCAAAATATCATCAAGATACACTGCTATGTGCGGAATCCCCTGCAGCAAAGAGTCCATTGTCCTTTGGAAAATGGCGGGGCTAGACGCCACTCCAAACACCAGGTGATTGTATTTGAATAATCCCTTGTGCGTATTGATGGTGACGTGCTCCTTTGAATCCTCATCAAGCAGCAGCTGTTGGTAGGTGTGGCTCATGTCCAGCTTTGTGACCAGCTTACCCCCGACAGGGTCGCAAACAGGTCATCCACCCGTGGCAATGGGTACTCCTCCAGCCTTGAGACCTGATTCACCATAAGCTTGTAGTCCCCACATATCCTCACCGTTTTATCTGCCTTCAAAACCTGAACAATGGGAGCTGCCCACCTTGAAAACTGGACGGGCTCAATGATGCCCAGCCCCTGTAAACGCTCCAGCTTCTCCTCGACTTTGCCTTTCATGGCACAGGGCACAAACCCGGGCTTAAAAAACGTGGTGTGGCCTCAGGGTCGACATGGAGTTTCATGGTCACGCCCTTCAGTGTGCCCAACTCGTCCCTAAAAATGGCACTGTACCACTGCAGGATGTCCCTCGTCTTGTGTGCATACTTAATTTCATGCCTGTTGAGCTGGATTTTGCGAAGCCAATCGCGGCCCCAAAAGCTGAGCCCCACTGCCCTTAGCTATCACCAACCTGGCTTCAGCCTTCTGACCCCCGGCTGAAATATCCACATATAACACCACTAAATGAGGTATGGGCTGTCCCTCATAGGTCCTGAGTTGGAGCTTAAACGGACTGATGGGAGGTAGGTTGGACCCCCCATGTCTTCCTGTAGGTCTCGTCACTAGTGACCAATGCAGTAGCCCCAGAATCAATCTCAAAATAATGTCCTTTCCTCTGACAGTGACTGTGGCACCATGTGGTTCAGGTGGTCCCTCATCCATTTCCACCCCAAACATGTTGTAGGCACAAGCTGCCTCCTCATCTGCTTCTCCTCGGTGGTGTGTGGCTGCCTGAGTCTGTTGAGCTTTCCCCTGCCCAGGCTTAACCTCACCCTTTATGCTCCTGCACTTTTTAGCTAAAAGTCCCCTTTTGCTACAAGCATGGCAGACAGTGTCTTTGAATTTGCAAACATTTGCATAGTGTGTCCCTCCACACCGAAAACATTCCACCCACTTTGACTGTTTACCAGTCTCCCTCCTGACTTGGTGCACTGCTGCTGACTGCGACCCCCATGTCCTTTCTGGATATCCCTGGCATTATTAGCAGTCATCTCCATGCTTTGGGCAATCTCTAGGGCTTCCTTGAAAGTCAACGGTGGGGTTTTCCCCAGCTGGTGGTGGTGTTCAGTGTCACCGAGCATCTAATCTAATCTATCATGGAGCATGTCATCCAATCCTGCCCCGAAATCACAAAGCTCCTACAGCTACTGAAACTCAGCCACAAAATTGGCTACAGACTGACCTGGCTTCCTGAAATGACTGTGAAACTTACACCGTTGGACTGTCACAGCATGTTTTGGATTGTGGTGTTTCCCATGAGCTTGACCAGCTCGTCATGTGGAATTTCCTCCACTTTCCATGGTGTGGCTAAGTTCATTATTAGCTTGTACGTCTTTGCCCCACACACACTCAGGAGAATAGAGCGCTTCTTAGCCTCCTGAGTAATTCCATTAGCACTGAAGAAATATCCCAACATTTCCTCATTCTCCAGCCAGTATTCGATTCACTCCACAAATTCACCGATAGTCCCGAACGTCCGCTCAGAGCTCCTGTTCGAAACGGGCCATCACGTCCACAAAACCAGTTCACCTCATCGCCAAAAATATGTGGTAACTTCGACTTTACAAAAGGACCACTCGACAACTGCATGGCCAAAAGAACACCTTTATCTGGGACGGCAAATGATAATTACAATACAAAGACTTTCAGGCAACTCGTGCAGCATGGCAGTCTAACTATATACAAAGAATATACAAAGAAAATAAAAAGAATGGAAGTGAAACTCCACTGACCCCGGAACCAGCCTCGTTTTAAAAACAGCTTCCCGGTTAGAATTAACTTACTTTAAATAATGCTCACATTACAACACTCCCAGTCTCTGTAACCTCATCAGAGCCCTATAGACCTCCCTGTCTTTGAAACCCATTCTAACCGCTACAGACCTCCGTCTCTGAAACCCACTCCAACGCCTATAGACTTCCTTGTCAATGCAACAACCTTCCAATCCTGATAGACCTTCCTGTCTCCGTAACCCCCCCAACCCTGATAGAACTCCCTGTTTCTGTGACAGTCTCCAGACTCCAGAGACCTTCCTGCCTCTACAACTCCAGTCCAACCCCTTTAGATCCCCCTCTGTAAACCCACTCCAACCCCTATAGAACCCCATATCTGCAATAGTTCCCATACCTGATAGACATCCCTGTCTCTGTAACTGCCTCCTTGTTACTGTAACCCTCTGGAATCTGTATAGACCTTCCTGTCTCTGTAACCCCCCCAACCCACTTCAACCTCCCTGCCTCTGCAACAGCCCTCAACCCTTTGAAAATTCCATTTCACCAACATCTTACAAGCTTCATAGACCTCAGTGTCTCTGTGATAGTCTCCAGACCCTATAATCCTCCCTGTCTCTGTAACCCCTCCAACTCCTATAGACCTCGCTGTCTTTGTAACCCCCCCCAGACCCCTATTTACATCCCTGTCTCTAACTCCTCCAACTGCTATAATCCTCACTGTCTTTGTAACCCACTCCAGGCCCTATCAACCTCCTGTCTCTCTAACCCTCTGCAACACTTCTTGACATTCCATGAATGTAACACCACCCAACCTCTATGGACCTCTGTGTCTCTGTAAGCCCAACCAATCACTATGGACCACCCTGTCTCTAAAACAGCCTCCATACCCCTATAGATGTACCTGTCTCTTTAACAGTTTACAACACCAATGGAACTCTCTGCCTCTAACCCCCTCCAACTTTATAGACCTCCCTGTGTCGGTAAATGCTCCAACAGCTTTAGACTTCCTGATCCTGTATCAGTCCCCAGACCCTATAGACCTCTCTATCTCTATAATCGACTTCAAAACCTTTAGACAGCCCTTTCTCAGTAACCCTTTCCAACACCTAACTGACGTCCCTTTCTCTGTAACCCCTCCAACATCGTTAGACCTCTCTGTCTCTGTAATAGTCTTCACACCCTATATACCTCCCTGTCTTTGTAACCCATTCCAAGCCCTATAGTCCTCTTAGTGTCTGTAACTCCCTCCAGCCTCTACAGAACTCCCTGTCTCTGTAACAGTCCTCAACCCCAATAGATCTCCCTGTCTCTGTAATCCCCTCCAACCCCTATTGACACCCCCCATCTTTGTATCCCACTCCAACCCCTATAGACCTTCTCATCGCTGTAAACCCCTCCAACCACTATATATCTTCCTGTCTCAGGAAAATGCTCCAGATCCCATAGACCTCACTCTCTCAGTAACAGCCCTTCAACCTCTGTAAACCTTCTTGTGTCTGTAACCCCCTCCAAGCCCCATAGATCTCCCTGTCTCTGTGATAGTCTCCAGTTACTATAATCCTCCTACCTCTGAAAGCCCACCAGAGCACACTGTATAGACCTCCATGTCTTGGTAACCCTCTCCAACCCCTATGGACCTTCATGCCTGTGTGTTAGTGTGTGACCAAGTGGTTAAGGCATTTGTCTAGTGATCTGAAGGTCACTAGCTTGGCTGAGCTGCGTGTGTGTCCTTGAGCAAGGCATTTAACCACACATTGCTCTGTGACAACACCGGTGCCAAGCTGTATGGGTCCTAATGCCCTTCCCTTGCACAACATCGGTGGTGTGGAGAGGGGAGACTTGCAGCTTGGGCAACTGCCAGTCTTCCATAAAAAAAACCTTTCAGATTCAGATTCAGATTCAGTTTATTGTCAGTTAGAAACCACAAATGCAACGCAGTTAAAAAATGAGACAACATTCCTCCAGAATGACATCACAAAAGCACATGACAAAACAGACTACACCAGAAAATCCACATAACGTTTGGCAATCCCCAATCCAGAGTCCGGAGAGGCTGCTGCGTATTAATATCGTGCAACTGTCTTAGCGCATTCCCCGGAAAGGAGCTCCAAATCCACCAGACAAACAAGACCAGAAACTAAAGCTATAAGACCTGCACAAAACCACATAGTTACAACATAGAGATACAACAGTGCAAACAATAGCATAATTGATTAAAAAAAACAGACCATGGGCACAGTAAGAATAGTCCAAAGATGTTAAAGGACTTTAAGTTCAAAAGAAATTACCACACAGTTTCCACAAGTCCCCAGGGCCCTGACAGACTCGCCATCCCAAGCCAGCGGCCGCTATGGACTTCCACGGTGCTGCCCAACTCAGCCTCACAAACACAGCACACACTGAAAGCGACCTGACCGCAGCGGACTCCGAGTCCGTCGAACCTCCAAGACGATGACCATCCCCTCCGGCACAGCTTCGCCGAGCACCATCCTCTGCTGAGCGTATTACGACGGCCCTGCCAATGGCCATCGGCAACGTAACCCTGAGGACTGGGGGCCTGTTCTTCCCAGCAGAGTCTTGGACCTCACAGCAGCAGCAGCAATGAAGAAGGTCTTCCTGGAGATTTCCCGATGTTCCTCTGTGCTCCCACATCCGTTTTCAATCGATTATGACTGTGCACGGCACCCCACTTCACAAATAACAGATAATCAGCTCCGGAGTGGCCACTGCAAGCTGTGTCACGCCGCCATCTTCGAAATAAATCCAAGCAAATCCATGGTCTATCAAGACTAACGGAGGCCTACATTATGTCTGTGTAGCCCCCTTGTAGAACGTGAAGACATCCCTGTCTCTGTAACCTCTTGTGGCTCCCTATTGACCATCCTGTCTTTGTAATGCTCTGAAGACCCCATAGAACTCCTTGTCTGTGTAATCGCCTCCAGACGATATACACCTCCTTGTCTCTGTAACCCCCTGCAAAACCTATTAACATTCCTGTCTCGGTAACACCACTCCAACCCCTTTAAAAGTCCCTCTCTGAAACCCCACTCTAATCTGTATCTATCTCCCCGTCTCTATAACAGTCTCCAGACCCTACTTCTCTATTTCTGGAACAGCCTTCAGATCATACAGTCCTCCATGTCTCTGTAGCCAATCCAAACCCTTTCAAGCTCACCATCTGTGACCCCCTCCAGACCCCTATACACCCACCAACTCTGTAAAACCTCCAACTTCTACTGGACACCCTGTGTCTCTAACCCACACTGACCACTATAGACCACCCTGCCTCTGTAAATCCCTCCAGACCCTTTTGTCTTACCTGTCTCTGTAATGCCCTCCACGTATGAAACTCCCTGTCTCTGTCACCCCCTCCAACAATTACAGACCCCCTATCTCTGTAACCCCCTCCAACCAATAGAATCCCGTTTCTGTAAACCTATCCAACAACTTTGATCTCCCTGTCATTATAACTCCTGTAGACCCTGCCTCTGCAACCCTCACTAAACCCTATAGACCTCCCTGTCCCTGCAACCACCACCAAACCCTATAGACCTCCCTGTCCCTGCAACCCTCACTAAACCCTGTAGACCTCCCTGTCCCTGCAACCCTCACTAAACCCTATAGACCTCCCTGTCCCTGCAACCCTCACTAAACCCTATAGACCTCCCTGTCCCTGCAACCCTCACTAAACCCTATAGACCTCCTTGTCTCTGCAACCCTCACTAAGCCCTATAGACCTCCCTGTCTCTTTAACCCCCTTCAGTCTCCAACAAGCTCCCCGTCTCTATAACAGTCCACAATCCCAGTCGAACTCCTTCTCTCTGTAAGCCCCTCCAGAACTTATCAACCCCCCACCTCTGTAACAGTCTAGAACCCCGATAGATTTCTCTGTCTCTGTAACCCCCTCCAAATTCCTATAGATAATCTTGTCTCTGTAATAGCCTACATCGCCAATAGACCTCCCTCTGTATCCCCCTCCAAACGTGATAGACCAGTCTGCCTCCATAACAAACTCCAGATTATACAGACTTACCCATCTGTGTAACCCCATCCAACCACTATAGACCTGTCTGTCGGTGTAACCCCATCCAACCACTATAGACCTGTCTGTCTGTGTAACTCCCTCCAACCACCATAGACCTGTCTGTTGGTGTAACTCCCTCCAACCACTATAGACCTGTCTGTTGGTGTAACTCCCTCCAACCACCATAGACCTGTCTGTCGGTGTAACTCCCTCCAACCACCATAGACCTGTCTGTCGGTGTAACTCCCTCCAACCACCATAGACCCGTCTGTCGGTGTAACTCCCTCCAACCACCATAGACCTGTCTGTCGGTGTAACTCCCTCCAACCACCATAGACCTGTCTGTTGGTGTAACCCCATCCAACCACTATAGACCTGTCTGTCTGTGTAACCCCATCCAACCACTATAGACCTGTGTGTCGGTGTAACCCCATCCAACCACTATAGACCTGTCTGTCAGTGTAACTCCCACCAACCACCATAGACCTGTCTGTCTGTGTAACCCCATCCAACCACTATAGACCTGTCTGTTGGTGTAACTCCCTCCAACCACCATAGACCTGTCTGTCTGTGTAACTCCATCCAACCACCATAGACCTGTCTGTCGGTGTAACTCCCTCCAACCACCATAGACCTGTCTGTCGGTGTAACTCCCTCCAACCACTATAGACCTGTCTGTCTGTGTAACCCCATCCAACCACTATAGACCTGTCTGTCGGTGTAACCCCATCCAACCACTATAGACCTGTCTGTCGGTGTAACTCCCTCCAACCACCATAGACCTGTCTGTCGGTGTAACCCCATCCAACCACTATAGACCTGTCTGTTGGTGTAACTCCCTCCAACCACCATAGACCTGTCTGTTGGTGTAACTCCCTCCAACCACTATAGACCTGTCTGTCTGTGTAACCCCATCCAACCACTATAGATCTGTCTGTCGGTGTAACTCCCTCCAACCACTATAGACCTGTCTGTCTGTGTAACCCCATCCAACCACTATAGACCTGTCTGTTGGTGTAACTCCCTCCAACCACCATAGACCTGTCTGTCTGTGTAACCCCATCCAACCACAATAGACCTGTCTGTCGGTGTAACTCCCTCCAACCACCATAGACCTGTCTGTCGGTGTAACTCCCTCCAACCACCATAGACCTGTCTGTCGGTGTAACTCCCTCCAACCACCATAGACCTGTCTGTCTGTGTAACTCCCTCCAACCACCATAGACCTGTCTGTTGGTGTAACTCCCTCCAACCACCATAGACCTGTCTGTCTGTGTAACCCCATCCAACCACTATAGACCTATCTGTCTCTGGAAACCCTTCCAGACCCCATAGACCTGTCTGTCGGTGTAACTCCCTCCAACCACCATAGACCTGTCTGTCTGTGTAACCCCATCCAACCACTATAGACCTGTCTGTCTCTGGAAACCCTTCCAGAACCCATAGACCTGTCTGTCGGTGTAACTCCCTCCAACCACTATAGACCTGTCTGTTGGTGTAACTCCCTCCAACCACCATAGACCTGTCTGTTGGTGTAACTCCCTCCAACCACCATAGACCTGTCTGTCTGTGTAACCCCATCCAACCACTATAGACCTGTCTGTCGGTGTAACTCCCTCCAACCACTATAGAGCTGTCTGTCGGTGTAACCCCATCCAACCACTATAGACCTGTCTGTCGGTGTAACCCCATCCAACCACCATAGACCTGTCTGTCTGTGTAACTCCCTCCAACCACCATAGACCTGTCTGTCGGTGTAACCCCATCCAACCACTATAGACCTGTCTGTCTGTGTAACCCCATCCAACCATTATAGACCTGTCTGTCGGTGTAACCCCATCCAACCACTATAGACCTGTCTGTCGGTGTAACTCCCTCCAACCACCATAGACCTGTCTGTCGGTGTAACTCCCTCCAACCACTATAGACCTGTCTGTCGGTGTATCTCCCTCCAACCACCATAGACCTGTCTGTCGGTGTAACCCCATCCAACCACTATAGACCTGTCTGTCTGTGTAACCCCATCCAACCACTATAGACCTGTCTGTCTGTGTAACCCAATCCAACCACCATAGACGTGTCTGTCGGTGTAACCCCATCCAACCATTATAAAACCTGTCTGTCTGTGTAACTCCCTCCAACCACCATAGACCTGTCTGTCGGTGTAACCCCATCCAACCACTATAGACCTGTCTGTCTGTGTAACCCCATCCAACCACTATAGACCTGTCTGTCGGTGTAACTCCCTCCAACCACTATAGACCTGTCTGTCTGTGTAACTCCCTCCAACCACCATAGACCTGTCTGTCGGTGTAACTCCCTCCAACCACCATAGACCTGTCTGTCGGTGTAACTCCCTCCAACCACCATAGACCTGTCTGTCGGTGTAACTCCCTACAACCACCATAGACCTGTCTGTCGGTGTAACTCCCTCCAACCACTATAGACCTGTCTGTCGGTGTAACTCCCTCCAACCACTATAGACCTGTCTGTCGGTGTAACTCCCTCCAACCACCATAGACCTGTCTGTCGGTGTAACCCCATCCAACCACTATAGACCTGTCTGTCTGTGTAACCCCATCCAACCACCATAGACCTGTCTGTCGGTGTAACTCCCTCCAACCACTATAGACCTGTCTGTCTGTGTAACTCCCTCCAACCACCATAGACCTGTCTGTCGGTGTAACCCCATCCAACCACCATAGACCTGTCTGTCGGTGTAACTCCCTCCAACCACTATAGACCTGTCTGTCTGTGTAACCCCATCCAACCACTATAGACCTGTCTGTCTGTGTAACCCCATCCAACCACTATAGACCTGTCTGTCTGTGTAACCCCATCCAACCACTTTAGACCTGTCTGTCTGTGTAACTCCCTCCAACCACTATAGACCTGTCTGTCTGTGTAACTCCCTCCAACCACCGTAGACCTGTCTGTCTGTGTAACCCCATCCAACCACTATAGACCTGTCTGTCGGTGTAACCCCATCCAACCACTATAGACCTGTCTGTCGGTGTAACTCCCTCCAACCACTATAGACCTGTCTGTCGGTGTAACTCCCTCCAACCACCATAGACCTGTCTGTCGGTGTAACCCCATCCAACCACTATAGACCTGTCTGTCTGTGTAACCCCATCCAACCACCATAGACCTGTCTGTCGGTGTAACTCCCTCCAACCACTATAGACCTGTCTGTCTGTGTAACTCCCTCCAACCACCATAGACCTGTCTATCGGTGTAACCCCATCCAACCACCATAGACCTGTCTGTCGGTGTAACTCCCTCCAACCATTATAGACCTGTCTGTCTGTGTAACCCCATCCAACCACTATAGACCTGTCTGTCTGTGTAACCCCATCCAACCACTATAGACCTGTCTGTCTGTGTAACCCCATCCAACCACTTTAGACCTGTCTGTCTGTGTAACTCCCTCCAACCACTATAGACCTGTCTGTCTGTGTAACTCCCTCCAACCACCGTAGACCTGTCTGTCTGTGTAACCCCATCCAACCACTATAGACCTGTCTGTCGGTGTAACCCCATCCAACCACTATAGACCTGTCTGTCGGTGTAACTCCCTCCAACCACCATAGACCTGTCTGTCGGTGTAACTCCCTCCAACCACCATAGACCTGTCTGTCTGTGTAACTCCCTCCAACAATTATAGACCTGTCTGTCTGTGTAACTGCCTCCAACCACCATAGACCTGTCTGTCGGTGTAACTCCCTCCAACCACTATAGACCTCTCTGTCTCTGGAAACCCTTCCAGACCCCATAGACCTGTCTGTTGGTGTAACTCCCTCCAACCACCATAGACCTGTCTGTTGGTGTAACTCCCTCCAACCACCATAGACCTGTCTGTCTGTGTAACCCCATCCAACCACTATAGACCTATCTGTCTCTGGAAACCCTTCCAGACCCCATAGACCTGTCTGTCGGTGTAACTCCCTCCAACCACCATAGACCTGTCTGTCGGTGTAACCCCATCCAACCACTATAGACCTGTCTGTCTCTGGAAACCCTTCTAGACCCCATAGACCTGTCTGTCGGTGTAACTCCCTCCAGCCACTATAGACCTGTCTGTTGGTGTAACTCCCTCCAACCACCATAGACCTGTCTGTTGGTGTAACTCCCTCCAACCACCATAGACCTGTCTGTCTGTGTAACCCCATCCAACCACTATAGACCTGTCTGTCGGTGTAACTCCCTCCAACCACTATAGACCTGTCTGTCGGTGTAACCCCATCCAACCACTATAGACCTGTCTGTCGGTGTAACCCCATCCAACCACCATAGACCTGTCTGTCTGTGTAACTCCCTCCAACCACCATAGACCTGTCTGTCGGTGTAACCCCATCCAACCACTATAGACCTGTCTGTCTGTGTAACCCCATCCAACCATTATAGACCTGTCTGTCTGTGTAACCCCATCCAACCACTATAGACCTGTCTGTCGGTGTAACTCCCTCCAACCACCATAGACCTGTCTGTCGGTGTAACTCCCTCCAACCACTATAGACCTGTCTGTCGGTGTATCTCCCTCCAACCACCATAGACCTGTCTGTCGGTGTAACCCCATCCAACCACTATAGACCTGTCTGTCTGTGTAACCCCATCCAACCACTATAGACCTGTCTGTCTGTGTAACCCAATCCAACCACCATAGACGTGTCTGTCGGTGTAACCCCATCCAACCATTATAAAACCTGTCTGTCTGTGTAACTCCCTCCAACCACCATAGACCTGTCTGTCGGTGTAACCCCATCCAACCACTATAGACCTGTCTGTCTGTGTAACCCCATCCAACCACTATAGACCTGTCTGTCGGTGTAACTCCCTCCAACCACTATAGACCTGTCTGTCTGTGTAACTCCCTCCAACCACTATAGACCTGTCTGTCGGTGTAACTCCCTCCAACCACCATAGACCTGTCTGTTGGTGTAACTCCCTCCAACCACCATAGACCTGTCTGTCTGTGTAACTCCCTCCAACCACTATAGACCTGTCTGTCGGTGTAACTCCCTCCAACCACTATAGACCTGTCTGTCTGTGTAACCCCATCCAACCACTATAGACCTGTCTGTCGGTGTAACCCCATCCAACCACTATAGACCTGTCTGTCTGTGTAACCCCATCCAACCACCATAGACCTGTCTGTCGGCGTAACCCCATCCAACCACTATAGACCTGTCTGTCGGTGTAACCCCATCCAACCACCATAGACCTGTCTGTCTGTGTAACTCCCTCCAACCACTATAGACCTGTCTGTCGGTGTAACTCCCTCCAACCACTATAGACCTGTCTGTCGGTGTAACCCCATCCAACCACTATAGACCTGTCTGTCGGTGTAACTCCCTCCAACCACTATTGACCTGTCTGTCGGTGTAACCCCATCCAACCACCATAGACCTGTCTGTCTGTGTAACTCCCTCCAACCACTATAGACCTGTCTGTCGGTGTAACTCCCTCCAACCACTATAGACCTGACTGTCGGTGTAACCCCATCCAACCACTATAGACCTGTCTGTCGGTGTAACTCCCTCCAACCACTATAGACCTGTCTGTTGGTGTAACCCCATCCAACCACCATAGACCTGTCTGTCTGTGTAACTCCCTCCAACCACTATAGACCTGTCTGTCGGTGTAACTCCCTCCAACCACTATAGACCTGTCTGTCGCTGTAACTCCCTCCAACCATAATAGACCTGTCTGTCTGTGTAACCCCATCCAACCACCATAGACCTGTCTGTCGGTGTAACTCCCTCCAACCACTATAGCCCTGTCTGTCGGTGTAACTCCCTCCAACCACTATAGACCTGTCTGTCGGTGTAACCCCATCCAACCACTATAGACCTGTCTGTCGGTGTAACTCCCTCCAACCACCATAGACCTGTCTGTCGGTGTAACTCCCTCCAACCACTATAGACCTGTCTGTCGGTGTATCTCCCTCCAACCACCATAGACCTGTCTGTCGGTGTAACCCCATCCAACCACTATAGACCTGTCTGTCTGTGTAACCCCATCCAACCACTATAGACCTGTCTGTCTGTGTAACCCAATCCAACCACCATAGACGTGTCTGTCGGTGTAACCCCATCCAACCACCATAGACCTGTCTGTCGGTGTAACTCCCTCCAACCACTATAGACCTGTCTGTCTGTGTAACCCCATCCAACCACTATAGACCTGTCTGTCTGTGTAACCCCATCCAACCACTATAGACCTGTCTGTCTGTGTAACCCCATCCAACCACTTTAGACCTGTCTGTCTGTGTAACTCCCTCCAACCACTATAGACCTGTCTGTCTGTGTAACTCCCTCCAACCACCGTAGACCTGTCTGTCTGTGTAACCCCATCCAACCACTATAGTCCTGTCTGTCGGTGTAACCCCATCCAACCACTATAGACCTGTCTGTCGGTGTAACTCCCTCCAACCACTATAGACCTGTCTGTCGGTGTAACTCCCTCCAACCACCATAGACCTGTCTGTCGGTGTAACTCCCTCCAACCACCATAGACCTGTCTGTCTGTGTAACTCCCTCCAACAATTATAGACCTGTCTGTCTGTGTAACTCCCTCCAACCACCATAGACCTGTCTGTCGGTGTAACTCCCTCCAACCACTATAGACCTGTCTGTCGGTGTATCTCCCTCCAACCACCATAGACCTGTCTGTCGGTGTAACCCCATCCAACCACTATAGACCTGTCTGTCTGTGTAACCCCATCCAACCACTATAGACCTGTCTGTCTGTGTAACCCAATCCAACCACCATAGACGTGTCTGTCGGTGTAACCCCATCCAACCATTATAAAACCTGTCTGTCTGTGTAACTCCCTCCAACCACCATAGACCTGTCTGTCGGTGTAACCCCATCCAACCACTATAGACCTGTCTGTCTGTGTAACCCCATCCAACCACTATAGACCTGTCTGTCGGTGTAACTCCCTCCAACCACTATAGACCTGTCTGTCTGTGTAACTCCCTCCAACCACTATAGACCTGTCTGTCGGTGTAACTCCCTCCAACCACCATAGACCTGTCTGTTGGTGTAACTCCCTCCAACCACCATAGACCTGTCTGTCTGTGTAACTCCCTCCAACCACTATAGACCTGTCTGTCGGTGTAACTCCCTCCAACCACTATAGACCTGTCTTTCTGTGTAACCCCATCCAACCACTATAGACCTGTCTGTCGGTGTAACCCCATCCAACCACTATAGAACTGTCTGTCTGTGTAACCCCATCCAACCACCATAGACCTGTCTGTCGGCGTAACCCCATCCAACCACTATAGACCTGTCTGTCGGTGTAACCCCATCCAACCACCATAGACCTGTCTGTCTGTGTAACTCCCTCCAACCACTATAGACCTGTCTGTCGGTGTAACTCCCTCCAACCACTATAGACCTGTCTGTCGGTGTAACCCCATCCAACCACTATAGACCTGTCTGTCGGTGTAACTCCCTCCAACCACTATTGACCTGTCTGTCGGTGTAACCCCATCCAACCACCATAGACCTGTCTGTCTGTGTAACTCCCTCCAACCACTATAGACCTGTCTGTCGGTGTAACTCCCTCCAACCACTATAGACCTGACTGTCGGTGTAACCCCATCCAACCACTATAGACCTGTCTGTCGGTGTAACTACCTCCAACCACTATAGACCTGTCTGTTGGTGTAACCCCATCCAACCACCATAGACCTGTCTGTCTGTGTAACTCCCTCCAACCACTATAGACCTGTCTGTCGGTGTAACTCCCTCCAACCACTATAGACCTGTCTGTCGCTGTAACTCCCTCCAACCATAATAGACCTGTCTGTCTGTGTAACCCCATCCAACCACCATAGACCTGTCTGTCGGTGTAACTCCCTCCAACCACTATAGACCTGTCTGTCGGTGTAACTCCCTCCAACCACTATAGACCTGTCTGTCGGTGTAACCCCATCCAACCACTATAGACCTGTCTGTCGGTGTAACTCCCTCCAACCACCATAGACCTGTCTGTCGGTGTAACTCCCTCCAACCACTATAGACCTGTCTGTCGGTGTATCTCCCTCCAACCACCATAGACCTGTCTGTCGGTGTAACCCCATCCAACCACTATAGACCTGTCTGTCTGTGTAACCCCATCCAACCACTATAGACCTGTCTGTCTGTGTAACCCAATCCAACCACCATAGACGTGTCTGTCGGTGTAACCCCATCCAACCACCATAGACCTGTCTGTCGGTGTAACTCCCTCCAACCACTATAGACCTGTCTGTCTGTGTAACCCCATCCAACCACTATAGACCTGTCTGTCTGTGTAACCCCATCCAACCACTATAGACCTGTCTGTCTGTGTAACCCCATCCAACCACTTTAGACCTGTCTGTCTGTGTAACTCCCTCCAACCACTATAGACCTGTCTGTCTGTGTAACTCCCTCCAACCACCGTAGACCTGTCTGTCTGTGTAACCCCATCCAACCACTATAGTCCTGTCTGTCGGTGTAACCCCATCCAACCACTATAGACCTGTCTGTCGGTGTAACTCCCTCCAACCACTATAGACCTGTCTGTCGGTGTAACTCCCTCCAACCACCATAGACCTGTCTGTCGGTGTAACTCCCTCCAACCACCATAGACCTGTCTGTCTGTGTAACTCCCTCCAACAATTATAGACCTGTCTGTCTGTGTAACTCCCTCCAACCACCATAGACCTGTCTGTCGGTGTAACTCCCTCCAACCACTATAGACCTCTCTGTCTCTGGAAACCCTTCCAGACCCCATAGACCTGTCTGTTGGTGTAACTCCCTCCAACCACCATAGACCTGTCTGTTGGTGTAACTCCCTCCAACCACCATAGACCTGTCTGTCTGTGTAACCCCATCCAACCACTATAGACCTATCTGTCTCTGGAAACCCTTCCAGACCCCATAGACCTGTCTGTCGGTGTAACTACCTCCAACCACCATAGACCTGTCTGTCGGTGTAACCCCATCCAACCACTATAGACCTGTCTGTCTCTGGAAACCCTTCTAGACCCCATAGACCTGTCTGTCGGTTTAACTCCCTCCAGCCACTATAGACCTGTCTGTTGATGTAACTCCCTCCAACCACCATAGACCTGTCTGTTGGTGTAACTCCCTCCAACCACCATAGACCTGTCTGTCTGTGTAACCCCATCCAACCACTATAGACCTGTCTGTCGGTGTAACTCCCTCCAACCACTATAGACCTGTCTGTCGGTGTAACCCCATCCAACCACTATAGACCTGTCTGTCGGTGTAACCCCATCCAACCACCATAGACCTGTCTGTCTGTGTAACTCCCTCCAACCACCATAGACCTGTCTGTCGGTGTAACCCCATCCAACCACTATAGACCTGTCTGTCTGTGTAACCCCATCCAACCATTATAGACCTGTCTGTCTGTGTAACCACATCCAACCACTATAGACCTGTCTGTCGGTGTAACTCCCTCCAACCACCATAGACCTGTCTGTCGGTGTAACTCCCTCCAACCACTATAGACCTGTCTGTCGGTGTATCTCCCTCCAACCACCATAGACCTGTCTGTCGGTGTAACCCCATCCAACCACTATAGACCTGTCTGTCTGTGTAACCCCATCCAACCACTATAGACCTGTCTGTCTGTGTAACCCAATCCAACCACCATAGACGTGTCTGTCGGTGTAACCCCATCCAACCATTATAAAACCTGTCTGTCTGTGTAACTCCCTCCAACCACCATAGACCTGTCTGTCGGTGTAACCCCATCCAACCACTATAGACCTGTCTGTCTGTGTAACCCCATCCAACCACTATAGACCTGTCTGTCGGTGTAACTCCCTCCAACCACTATAGACCTGTCTGTCTGTGTAACTCCCTCCAACCACTATAGACCTGTCTGTCGGTGTAACTCCCTCCAACCACCATAGACCTGTCTGTTGGTGTAACTCCCTCCAACCACCATAGACCTGTCTGTCTGTGTAACTCCCTCCAACCACTATAGACCTGTCTGTTGGTGTAACTCCCTCCAACCACTATAGACCTGTCTGTCTGTGTAACCCCATCCAACCACTATAGACCTGTCTGTCAGTGTAACCCCATCCAACCACTATAGACCTGTCTGTCTGTGTAACCCCATCCAACCACCATAGACCTGTCTGTCGGCGTAACCCCATCCAACCACTATAGACCTGTCTGTCGGTGTAACCCCATCCAACCACCATAGACCTGTCTGTCTGTGTAACTCCCTCCAACCACTATAGACCTGTCTGTCGGTGTAACTCCCTCCAACCACTATAGACCTGTCTGTCGGTGTAACCCCATCCAACAACTATAGACCTGTCTGTCGGTGTAACTCCCTCCAACCACTATTGACCTGTCTGTCGGTGTAACCCCATCCAACCACCATAGACCTGTCTGCCTGTGTAACTCCCTCCAACCACTATAGACCTGTCTGTCGGTGTAACTCCCTCCAACCACTATAGACCTGACTGTCGGTGTAACCCCATCCAACCACTATAGACCTGTCTGTCGGTGTAACTCCCTCCAACCACTATAGAACTGTCTGTTGGTGTAACCCCATCCAACCACCATAGACCTGTCTGTCTGTGTAACTCCCTCCAACCACTATAGACCTGTCTGTCGGTGTAACTCCCTCCAACCACTATAGACCTGTCTGTCGCTGTAACTCCCTCCAACCATTATAGACCTGTCTGTCTGTGTAACCCCATCCAACCACCATAGACCTGTCTGTCGGTGTAACTCCCTCCAACCACTATAGACCTGTCTGTCTGTGTAACCCCATCCAACCACTATAGACCTGTCTGTCAGTGTAACCCCATCCAACCACTATAGACCTGTCTGTCTGTGTAACCCCATCCAACCACCATAGACCTGTCTGTCGGCATAACCCCATCCAACCACTATAGACCTGTCTGTCGGTGTAACCCCATCCAACCACCATAGACCTGTCTGTCTGTGTAACTCCCTCCAACCACTATAGACCTGTCTGTCGGTGTAACTCCCTCCAACCACTATAGACCTGTCTGTCGGTGTAACCCCATCCAACCACTATAGACCTGTCTGTCGGTGTAACTCCCTCCAACCACTATTGACCTGTCTGTCGGTGTAACCCCATCCAACCACCATAGACCTGTCTGCCTGTGTAACTCCCTCCAACCACTATAGACCTGTCTGTCGGTGTAACTCCCTCCAACCACTATAGACCTGACTGTCGGTGTAACCCCATCCAACCACTATAGACCTGTCTGTCGGTGTAACTCCCTCCAACCACTATAGAACTGTCTGTTGGTGTAACCCCATCCAACCACCATAGACCTGTCTGTCTGTGTAACTCCCTCCAACCACTATAGACCTGTCTGTCGGTGTAACTCCCTCCAACCACTATAGACCTGTCTGTCGCTGTAACTCCCTCCAACCATTATAGACCTGTCTGTCTGTGTAACCCCATCCAACCACCATAGACCTGTCTGTCGGTGTAACTCCCTCCAACCACTATAGACCTGTCTGTCGGTGTAACTCCCTCCAACCACCATAGACCTGTCTGTCGGTGTAACCCCATCCAACCACTATAGACCTGTCTGTCTGTGTAACCCCATCCAACCACTATAGACCTGTCTGTCTGTGTAACCCAATCCAACCACCATAGACGTGTCTGTCGGTGTAACCCCATCCAACCATTATAAAACCTGTCTGTCTGTGTAACTCCCTCCAACCACCAAAGACCTGTCTGTCGGTATAACCCCATCCAACCACTATAGACCTGTCAGTCTGTGTAACCCCATCCAACCACTATAGACCTGTCTGTCGGTGTAACTCCCTCCAACCACTATAGACCTGTCTGTCTGTGTAACTCCCTCCAACCACTATAGACCTGTCTGTCTGTGTAACTCCCTCCAACCACCATAGACCTGTCTGTCGGTGTAACTCCCTCCAACCACCATAGACCTGTCTGTCGGTGTAACTCCCTCCAACCACCATAGACCTGTCTGTCGGTGTAACTCCCTACAACCACCATAGACCTGTCTGTCGGTGTAACTCCCTCCAACCACTATAGACCTGTCTGTCGGTGTAACTCCCTCCAACCACTATAGACCTGTCTGTCGGTGTAACTCCCTCCAACCACCATAGACCTGTCTGTCGGTGTAACCCCATCCAACCACTATAGACCTGTCTGTCTGTGTAACCCCATCCAACCACCATAGACCTGTCTGTCGGTGTAACTCCCTCCAACCACTATAGACCTGTCTGTCTGTGTAACTCCCTCCAACCACCATAGACCTGTCTGTCGGTGTAACCCCATCCAACCACCATAGACCTGTCTGTCGGTGTAACTCCCTCCAACCACTATAGACCTGTCTGTCTGTGTAACCCCATCCAACCACTATAGACCTGTCTGTCTGTGTAACCCCATCCAACCACTATAGACCTGTCTGTCTGTGTAACCCCATCCAACCACTTTAGACCTGTCTGTCTGTGTAACTCCCTCCAACCACTATAGACCTGTCTGTCTGTGTAACTCCCTCCAACCACCGTAGACCTGTCTGTCTGTGTAACCCCATCCAACCACTATAGACCTGTCTGTCGGTGTAACCCCATCCAACCACTATAGACCTGTCTGTCGGTGTAACTCCCTCCAACCACTATAGACCTGTCTGTCGGTGTAACTCCCTCCAACCACCATAGACCTGTCTGTCGGTGTAACTCCCTCCAACCACCATAGACCTGTCTGTCTGTGTAACTCCCTCCAACAATTATAGACCTGTCTGTCTGTGTAACTCCCTCCAACCACCATAGACCTGTCTGTCGATGTAACTCCCTCCAACCACTATAGACCTCTCTGTCTCTGGAAACCCTTCCAGACCCCATAGACCTGTCTGTTGGTGTAACTCCCTCCAACCACCATAGACCTGTCTGTTGGTGTAACTCCCTCCAACCACCATAGACCTGTCTGTCTGTGTAACCCCATCCAACCACTATAGACCTATCTGTCTCTGGAAACCCTTCCAGACCCCATAGACCTGTCTGTCGGTGTAACTCCCTCCAACCACCATAGACCTGTCTGTCGGTGTAACCCCATCCAACCACTATAGACCTGTCTGTCTCTGGAAACCCTTCTAGACCCCATAGACCTGTCTGTCGGTGTAACTCCCTCCAGCCACTATAGACCTGTCTGTTGGTGTAACTCCCTCCAACCACCATAGACCTGTCTGTTGGTGTAACTCCCTCCAACCACCATAGACCTGTCTGTCTGTGTAACCCCATCCAACCACTATAGACCTGTCTGTCGGTGTAACTCCCTCCAACCACTATAGACCTGTCTGTCGGTGTAACCCCATCCAACCACTATAGACCTGTCTGTCGGTGTAACCCCATCCAACCACCATAGACCTGTCTGTCTGTGTAACTCCCTCCAACCACCATAGACCTGTCTGTCGGTGTAACCCCATCCAACCACTATAGACCTGTCTGTCTGTGTAAACCCATCCAACCATTTTAGACCTGTCTGTCTGTGTAACCCCATCCAACCACTATAGACCTGTCTGTCGGTGTAACTCCCTCCAACCACCATAGACCTGTCTGTCGGTGTAACTCCCTCCAACCACTATAGACCTGTCTGTCGGTGTATCTCCCTCCAACCACCATAGACCTGTCTGTCGGTGTAACCCCATCCAACCACTATAGACCTGTCTGTCTGTGTAACCCCATCCAACCACTATAGACCTGTCTGTCTGTGTAACCCAATCCAACCACCATAGACGTGTCTGTCGGTGTAACCCCATCCAACCATTATAAAACCTGTCTGTCTGTGTAACTCCCTCCAACCACCATAGACCTGTCTGTCGGTGTAACCCCATCCAACCACTATAGACCTGTCTGTCTGTGTAACCCCATCCAACCACTATAGACCTGTCTGTCGGTGTAACTCCCTCCAACCACTATAGACCTGTCTGTCTGTGTAACTCCCTCCAACCACTATAGACCTGTCTGTCGGTGTAACTCCCTCCAACCACCATAGACCTGTCTGTTGGTGTAACTCCCTCCAACCACCATAGACCTGTCTGTCTGTGTAACTCCCTCCAACCACTATAGACCTGTCTGTCGGTGTAACTCCCTCCAACCACTATAGACCTGTCTGTCTGTGTAACCCCATCCAACCACTATAGACCTGTCTGTCGGTGTAACCCCATCCAACCACTATAGACCTGTCTGTCTGTGTAACCCCATCCAACCACCATAGACCTGTCTGTCGGCGTAACCCCATCCAACCACTATAGACCTGTCTGTCGGTGTAACCCCATCCAACCACCATAGACCTGTCTGTCTGTGTAACTCCCTCCAACCACTATAGACCTGTCTGTCGGTGTAACCCCATCCAACCACTATAGACCTGTCTGTCGGTGTAACTCCCTCCAACCACTATTGACCTGTCTGTCGGTGTAACCCCATCCAACCACCATAGACCTGTCTGTCTGTGTAACTCCCTCCAACCACTATAGACCTGTCTGTCGGTGTAACTCCCTCCAACCACTATAGACCTGACTGTCGGTGTAACCCCATCCAACCACTATAGACCTGTCTGTCGGTGTAACTCCCTCCAACCACTATAGACCTGTCTGTTGGTGTAACCCCATCCAACCACCATAGACCTGTCTGTCTGTGTAACTCCCTCCAACCACTATAGACCTGTCTGTCGGTGTAACTCCCTCCAACCACTATAGACCTGTCTGTCGCTGTAACTCCCTCCAACCATAATAGACCTGTCTGTCTGTGTAACCCCATCCAACCACCATAGACCTGTCTGTCGGTGTAACTCCCTCCAACCACTATAGACCTGTCTGTCGGTGTAACTCCCTCCAACCACTATAGACCTGTCTGTCGGTGTAACCCCATCCAACCACTATAGACCTGTCTGTCGGTGTAACTCCCTCCAACCACCATAGACCTGTCTGTCGGTGTAACTCCCTCCAACCACTATAGACCTGTCTGTCGGTGTATCTCCCTCCAACCACCATAGACCTGTCTGTCGGTGTAACCCCATCCAACCACTATAGACCTGTCTGTCTGTGTAACCCCATCCAACCACTATAGACCTGTCTGTCTGTGTAACCCAATCCAACCACCATAGACGTGTCTGTCGGTGTAACCCCATCCAACCACCTTAGACCTGTCTGTCGGTGTAACTCCCTCCAACCACTATAGACCTGTCTGTCTGTGTAACCCCATCCAACCACTATAGACCTGTCTGTCTGTGTAACCCCATCCAACCACTATAGACCTGTCTGTCTGTGTAACCCCATCCAACCACTTTAGACCTGTCTGTCTGTGTAACTCCCTCCAACCACTATAGACCTGTCTGTCTGTGTAACTCCCTCCAACCACCGTAGACCTGTCTGTCTGTGTAACCCCATCCAACCACTATAGACCTGTCTGTCGGTGTAACCCCATCCAACCACTATAGACCTGTCTGTCGGTGTAACTCCCTCCAACCACTATAGACCTGTCTGTCGGTGTAACTCCCTCCAACCACCATAGACCTGTCTGTCGGTGTAACTCCCTCCAACCACCATAGACCTGTCTGTCTGTGTAACTCCCTCCAACAATTATAGACCTGTCTGTCTGTGTAACTCCCTCCAACCACCATAGACCTGTCTGTTGGTGTAACTCCCTCCAACCACCATAGACCTGTCTGTCTGTGTAACCCCATCCAACCACTATAGACCTATCTGTCTCTGGAAACCCTTCCAGACCCCATAGACCTGTCTGTTGGTGTAACTCCCTCCAACCACCATAGACCTGTCTGTCTGTGTAACCCCATCCAACCACTATAGACCTATCTGTCTCTGGAAACCCTTCCAGACCCCATAGACCTGTCTGTCGGTGTAACTCCCTCCAACCACTATAGACCTGTCTGTCTGTGTAACCCCATCCAACCACTATAGACCTGTCTGTCTGTGTAACCCAATCCAACCACCATAGACGTGTCTGTCGGTGTAACCCCATCCAACCATTATAAAACCTGTCTGTCTGTGTAACTCCCTCCAACCACCATAGACCTGTCTGTCGGTGTAACCCCATCCAACCACTATAGACCTGTCTGTCTGTGTAACCCCATCCAACCACTATAGACCTGTCTGTCGGTGTAACTCCCTCCAACCACTATAGACCTGTCTGTCTGTGTAACTCCCTCCAACCACCATAGACCTGTCTGTCGGTGTAACTCCCTCCAACCACCATAGACCTGTCTGTCGGTGTAACTCCCTCCAACCACCATAGACCTGTCTGTCGGTGTAACTCCCTACAACCACCATAGACCTGTCTGTCGGTGTAACCCCATCCAACCACTATAGACCTGTCTGTCTGTGTAACCCCATCCAACCACCATAGACCTGTCTGTCGGCGTAACCCCATCCAACCACTATAGACCTGTCTGTCGGTGTAACCCCATCCAACCACCATAGACCTGTCTGTCTGTGTAACTCCCTCCAACCACTATAGACCTGTCTGTCGGTGTAACTCCCTCCAACCACTATAGACCTGTCTGTCGGTGTAACCCCATCCAACCACTATAGACCTGTCTGTCGGTGTAACTCCCTCCAACCACTATTGACCTGTCTGTCGGTGTAACCCCATCCAACCACCATAGACCTGTCTGCCTGTGTAACTCCCTCCAACCACTATAGACCTGTCTGTCGGTGTAACTCCCTCCAACCACTATAGACCTGACTGTCGGTGTAACCCCATCCAACCACTATAGACCTGTCTGTCGGTGTAACTCCCTCCAACCACTATAGAACTGTCTGTTGGTGTAACCCCATCCAACCACCATAGACCTGTCTGTCTGTGTAACTCCCTCCAACCACTATAGACCTGTCTGTCGGTGTAACTCCCTCCAACCACTATAGACCTGTCTGTCGCTGTAACTCCCTCCAACCATTATAGACCTGTCTGTCTGTGTAACCCCATCCAACCACCATAGACCTGTCTGTCGGTGTAACTCCCTCCAACCACTATAGACCTGTCTGTCGGTGTAACTCCCTCCAACCACTATAGACCTGTCTGTCGGTGTAACCCCATCCAACCACTATAGACCTGTCTGTCGGTGTAACTCCCTCCAACCACCATAGACCTGTCTGTCGGTGTAACTCCCTCCAACCACTATAGACCTGTCTGTCGGTTTATCTCCCTCCAACCACCATAGACCTGTCTGTCGGTGTAACCCCATCCAACCACTATAGACCTGTCTGTCTGTGTAACCCCATCCAACCACTATAGACCTGTCTGTCTGTGTAACCCAATCCAACCACCATAGACGTGTCTGTCTGTGTAACCCCATCCAACCATTATAAAACCTGTCTGTCTGTGTAACTCCCTCCAACCACCATAGACCTGTCTGTCGGTGTAACTCCCTCCAACCACCATAGACCTGTCTGTCGGTGTAACTCCCTCCAACCACCATAGACCTGTCTGTCGGTGTAACTCCCTACAACCACCATAGACCTGTCTGTCGGTGTAACTCCCTCCAACCACTATAGACCTGTCTGTCGGTGTAACTCCCTCCAACCACTATAGACCTGTCTGTCGGTGTAACTCCCTCCAACCACCATAGACCTGTCTGTCGGTGTAACCCCATCCAACCACTATAGACCTGTCTGTCTGTGTAACCCCATCCAACCACCATAGACCTGTCTGTCGGTGTAACTCCCTCCAACCACTATAGACCTGTCTGTCTGTGTAACTCCCTCCAACCACCATAGACCTGTCTGTCGGTGTAACCCCATCCAACCACCATAGACCTGTCTGTCGGTGTAACTCCCTCCAACCACTATAGACCTGTCTGTCTGTGTAACCCCATCCAACCACTATAGACCTGTCTGTCTGTGTAACCCCATCCAACCACTATAGACCTGTCTGTCTGTGTAACCCCATCCAACCACTTTAGACCTGTCTGTCTGTGTAACTCCCTCCAACCACTATAGACCTGTCTGTCTGTGTAACTCCCTCCAACCACCGTAGACCTGTCTGTCTGTGTAACCCCATCCAACCACTATAGACCTGTCTGTCGGTGTAACCCCATCCAACCACTATAGACCTGTCTGTCGGTGTAAATCCCTCCAACCACTATAGACCTGTCTGTCGGTGTAACTCCCTCCAACCACCATAGACCTGTCTGTCGGTGTAACTCCCTCCAACCACCATAGACCTGTCTGTCTGTGTAACTCCCTCCAACAATTATAGACCTGTCTGTCTGTGTAACTCCCTCCAACCACCATAGACCTGTCTGTCGGTGTAACTCCCTCCAACCACTATAGACCTCTCTGTCTCTGGAAACCCTTCCAGACCCCATAGACCTGTCTGTTGGTGTAACTCCCTCCAACCACCATAGACCTGTCTGTTGGTGTAACTCCCTCCAACCACCATAGACCTGTCTGTCTGTGTAACCCCATCCAACCACTATAGACCTATCTGTCTCTGGAAACCCTTCCAGACCCCATAGACCTGTCTGTCGGTGTAACTCCCTCCAACCACCATAGACCTGTCTGTCGGTGTAACCCCATCCAACCACTATAGACCTGTCTGTCTCTGGAAACCCTTCTAGACCCCATAGACCTGTCTGTCGGTGTAACTCCCTCCAGCCACTATAGACCTGTCTGTTGGTGTAACTCCCTCCAACCACCATAGACCTGTCTGTCGGTGTATCTCCCTCCAACCACCATAGACCTGTCTGTCGGTGTAACCCCATCCAACCACTATAGACCTGTCTGTCTGTGTAACCCCATCCAACCACTATAGACCTGTCTGTCTGTGTAACCCAATCCAACCACCATAGACGTGTCTGTCGGTGTAACCCCATCCAACCACCATAGACCTGTCTGTCGGTGTAACTCCCTCCAACCACTATAGACCTGTCTGTCTGTGTAACCCCATCCAACCACTATAGACCTGACTGTCTGTGTAACCCCATCCAACCACTATAGACCTGTCTGTCTGTGTAACCCCATCCAACCACTTTAGACCTGTCTGTCTGTGTAACTCCCTCCAACCACTATAGACCTGTCTGTCTGTGTAACTCCCTCCAACCACCGTAGACCTGTCTGTCTGTGTAACCCTTTCCAACCACTATAGACCTGTCTGTCGGTGTAACCCCATCCAACCACTATAGACCTGTCTGTCGGTGTAACTCCCTCCAACCACTATAGACCTGTCTGTCGGTGTAACTCCCTCCAACCACCATAGACCTGTCTGTCGGTGTAACTCCCTCCAACCACCATAGACCTGTCTGTCTGTGTAACTCCCTCCAACAATTATAGACCTGTCTGTCTGTGTAACTCCCTCCAACCACCATAGACCTGTCTGTCGGTGTAACTCCCTCCAACCACTATAGACCTCTCTGTCTCTGGAAACCCTTCCAGACCCCATAGACCTGTCTGTTGGTGTAACTCCCTCCAACCACCATAGACCTGTCTGTTGGTGTAACTCCCTCCAACCACCATAGACCTGTCTGTCTGTGTAACCCCATCCATCCACTATAGACCTATCTGTCTCTGGAAACCCTTCCAGACCCCATAGACCTGTCTGTCGGTGTAACTCCCTCCAACCACCATAGACCTGTCTGTCGGTGTAACCCCATCCAACCACTATAGACCTGTCTGTCTCTGGAAACCCTTCTAGACCCCATAGACCTGTCTGTCGGTGTAACTCCCTCCAGCCACTATAGACCTGTCTGTTGGTGTAACTCCCTCCAACCACCATAGACCTGTCTGTTGGTGTAACTCCCTCCAACCACCATAGACCTGTCTGTCTGTGTAACCCCATCCAACCACTATAGACCTGTCTGTCGGTGTAACTCCCTCCAACCACTATAGACCTGTCTGTCGGTGTAACCCCATCCAACCACTATAGACCTGTCTGTCGGTGTAACCCCATCCAACCACCATAGACCTGTCTGTCTGTGTAACTCCCTCCAACCACCATAGACCTGTCTGTCGGTGTAACCCCATCCAACCACTATAGACCTGTCTGTCTGTGTAACCCCATCCAATCATTATAGACCTGTCTGTCTGTGTAACCCCATCCAACCACTATAGACCTGTCTGTCGGTGTAACTCCCTCCAACCACCATAGACCTGTCTGTCGGTGTAACTCCCTCCAACCACTATAGACCTGTCTGTCGGTGTATCTCCCTCCAACCACCATAGACCTGTCTGTCGGTGTAACCCCATCCAACCACTATAGACCTGTCTGTCTGTGTAACCCCATCCAACCACTATAGACCTGTCTGTCTGTGTAACCCAATCCAACCACCATAGACGTGTCTGTCGGTGTAACCCCATCCAACCATTATAAAACCTGTCTGTCTGTGTAACTCCCTCCAACCACCATAGACCTGTCTGTCGGTGTAACCCCATCCAACCACTATAGACCTGTCTGTCTGTGTAACCCCATCCAACCACTATAGACCTGTCTGTCGGTGTAACTCCCTCCAACCACTATAGACCTGTCTGTCTGTGTAACTCCCTCCAACCACTATAGACCTGTCTGTCGGTGTAACTCCCTCCAACCACCATAGACCTGTCTGTTGGTGTAACTCCCTCCAACCACCATAGACCTGTCTGTCTGTGTAACTCCCTCCAACCACTATAGACCTGTCTGTCGGTGTAACTCCCTCCAACCACTATAGACCTGTCTGTCTGTGTAACCCCATCCAACCACTATAGACCTGTCTGTCGGTGTAACCCCATCCAACCACTATAGACCTGTCTGTCTGTGTAACCCCATCCAACCACCATAGACCTGTCTGTCGGCGTAACCCCATCCAACCACTATAGACCTGTCTGTCGGTGTAACCCCATCCAAACACCATAGACCGGTCTGTCTGTGTAACTCCCTCCAACCACTATAGACCTGTCTGTCGGTGTAACTCCCTCCAACCACTATAGACCTGTCTGTCGGTGTAACCCCATCCAACCACTATAGACCTGTCTGTCGGTGTAACTCCCTCCAACCACTATTGACCTGTCTGTCGGTGTAACCCCATCCAACCACCATAGACCTGTCTGTCTGTGTAACTCCCTCCAACCACTATAGACCTGTCTGTCGGTGTAACTCCCTCCAACCACTATAGACCTGACTGTCGGTGTAACCCCATCCAACCACTATAGACCTGTCTGTCGGTGTAACTCCCTCCAACCACTATAGAACTGTCTGTTGGTGTAACCCCATCCAACCACCATAGACCTGTCTGTCTGTGTAACTCCCTCCAACCACTATAGACCTGTCTGTCGGTGTAACTCCCTCCAACCACTATAGACCTGTCTGTCGCTGTAACTCCCTCCAACCATTATAGACCTGTCTGTCTGTGTAACCCCATCCAACCACCATAGACCTGTCTGTCGGTGTAACTCCCTCCAACCACTATAGACCTGTCTGTCGGTGTAACTCCCTCCAACCACTATAGACCTGTCTGTCGGTGTAACCCCATCCAACCACTATAGACCTGTCTGTCGGTGTAACTCCCTCCAACCACCATAGACCTGTCTGTCGGTGTAACTCCCTCCAACCACTATAGACCTGTCTGTCGGTTTATCTCCCTCCAACCACCATAGACCTGTCTGTCGGTGTAACCCCATCCAACCACTATAGACCTGTCTGTCTGTGTAACCCCATCCAACCACTATAGACCTGTCTGTCTGTGTAACCCAATCCAACCACCATAGACGTGTCTGTCGGTGTAACCACATCCAACCATTATAAAACCTGTCTGTCTGTGTAACTCCCTCCAACCACCATAGACCTGTCTGTCGGTGTAACCCCATCCAACCACTATAGACCTGTCTGTCTGTGTAACCCCATCCAACCACTATAGACCTGTCTGTCGGTGTAACTCCCTCCAACCACTATAGACCTGTCTGTCTGTGTAACTCCCTCCAACCACCATAGACCTGTCTGTCGGTGTTACTCCCTCCAACCACCATAGACCTGTCTGTTGGTGTAACTCCCTCCAACCACCATAGACCTGTCTGTCTGTGTAACTCCCTCCAACCACTATAGACCTGTCTGTCGGTGTAACTGCCTCCAACCACTATAGACCTGTCTGTCTGTGTAACCCCATCCAACCACTATAGACCTGTCTGTCGGTGTAACTCCCTCCAACCACCATAGACCTGTCTGTCGGTGTAACTCCCTCCAACCACTATAGACCTCTCTGTCTCTGGAAACCCTTCCAGACCCCATAGACCTGTCTGTTGGTGTAACTCCCTCCAACCACCATAGACCTGTCTGTTGGTGTAACTCCCTCCAACCACCATAGACCTGTCTGTCTGTGTAACCCCATCCAACCACTATAGACCTATCTGTCTCTGGAAACTCTTCCAGACCCCATAGACCTGTCTGTCGGTGTAACTCCCTCCAACCACCATAGACCTGTCTGTCGGTGTAACCCCATCCAACCACTATAGACCTGTCTGTCTCTGGAAACCCTTCTAGACCCCATAGACCTGTCTGTCGGTGTAACTCCCTCCAGCCACTATAGACCTGTCTGTTGGTGTAACTCCCTCCAACCACCATAGACCTGTCTGTCGGTGTATCTCCCTCCAACCACCATAGACCTGTCTGTCGGTGTAACCCCATCCAACCACTATAGACCTGTCTGTCTGTGTAACCCCATCCAACCACTATAGACCTGTCTGTCTGTGTAACCCAATCCAACCACCATAGACGTGTCTGTCGGTGTAACCCCATCCAACCACCATAGACCTGTCTGTCGGTGTAACTCCCTCCAACCACTATAGACCTGTCTGTCTGTGTAACCCCATCCAACCACTATAGACCTGACTGTCTGTGTAACCCCATCCAACCACTATAGACCTGTCTGTCTGTGTAACCCCATCCAACCACTTTAGACCTGTCTGTCTGTGTAACTCCCTCCAACCACTATAGACCTGTCTGTCTGTGTAACTCCCTCCAACCACCGTAGACCTGTCTGTCTGTGTAACCCTTTCCAACCACTATAGACCTGTCTGTCGGTGTAACCCCATCCAACCACTATAGACCTGTCTGTCGGTGTAACTCCCTCCAACCACTATAGACCTGTCTGTCGGTGTAACTCCCTCCAACCACCATAGACCTGTCTGTCGGTGTAACTCCCTCCAACCACCATAGACCTGTCTGTCTGTGTAACTCCCTCCAACAATTATAGACCTGTCTGTCTGTGTAACTCCCTCCAACCACCATAGACCTGTCTGTCGGTGTAACTCCCTCCAACCACTATAGACCTCTCTGTCTCTGGAAACCCTTCCAGACCCCATAGACCTGTCTGTTGGTGTAACTCCCTCCAACCACCATAGACCTGTCTGTTGGTGTAACTCCCTCCAACCACCATAGACCTGTCTGTCTGTGTAACCCCATCCATCCACTATAGACCTATCTGTCTCTGGAAACCCTTCCAGACCCCATAGACCTGTCTGTCGGTGTAACTCCCTCCAACCACCATAGACCTGTCTGTCGGTGTAACCCCATCCAACCACTATAGACCTGTCTGTCTCTGGAAACCCTTCTAGACCCCATAGACCTGTCTGTCGGTGTAACTCCCTCCAGCCACTATAGACCTGTCTGTTGGTGTAACTCCCTCCAACCACCATAGACCTGTCTGTTGGTGTAACTCCCTCCAACCACCATAGACCTGTCTGTCTGTGTAACCCCATCCAACCACTATAGACCTGTCTGTCGGTGTAACTCCCTCCAACCACTATAGACCTGTCTGTCGGTGTAACCCCATCCAACCACTATAGACCTGTCTGTCGGTGTAACCCCATCCAACCACCATAGACCTGTCTGTCTGTGTAACTCCCTCCAACCACCATAGACCTGTCTGTCGGTGTAACCCCATCCAACCACTATAGACCTGTCTGTCTGTGTAACCCCATCCAATCATTATAGACCTGTCTGTCTGTGTAACCCCATCCAACCACTATAGACCTGTCTGTCGGTGTAACTCCCTCCAACCACCATAGACCTGTCTGTCGGTGTAACTCCCTCCAACCACTATAGACCTGTCTGTAGGTGTATCTCCCTCCAACCACCATAGACCTGTCTGTCGGTGTAACCCCATCCAACCACTATAGACCTGTCTGTCTGTGTAACCCCATCCAACCACTATAGACCTGTCTGTCTGTGTAACCCAATCCAACCACCATAGACGTGTCTGTCGGTGTAACCCCATCCAACCATTATAAAACCTGTCTGTCTGTGTAACTCCCTCCAACCACCATAGACCTGTCTGTCGGTGTAACCCCATCCAACCACTATAGACCTGTCTGTCTGTGTAACCCCATCCAACCACTATAGACCTGTCTGTCGGTGTAACTCCCTCCAACCACTATAGACCTGTCTGTCTGTGTAACTCCCTCCAACCACTATAGACCTGTCTGTCGGTGTAACTCCCTCCAACCACCATAGACCTGTCTGTTGGTGTAACTCCCTCCAACCACCATAGACCTGTCTGTCTGTGTAACTCCCTCCAACCACTATAGACCTGTCTGTCGGTGTAACTCCCTCCAACCACTATAGACCTGTCTGTCTGTGTAACCCCATCCAACCACTATAGACCTGTCTGTCGGTTTAACCCCATCCAACCACTATAGACCTGTCTGTCTGTGTAACCCCATCCAACCACCATAGACCTGTCTGTCGGCGTAACCCCATCCAACCACTATAGACCTGTCTGTCGGTGTAACCCCATCCAAACACCATAGACCTGTCTGTCTGTGTAACTCCCTCCAACCACTATAGACCTGTCTGTCGGTGTAACTCCCTCCAACCACTATAGACCTGTCTGTCGGTGTAACCCCATCCAACCACTATAGACCTGTCTGTCGGTGTAACTCCCTCCAACCACTATTGACCTGTCTGTCGGTGTAACCCCATCCAACCACCATAGACCTGTCTGTCTGTGTAACTCCCTCCAACCACTATAGACCTGTCTGTCGGTGTAACTCCCTCCAACCACTATAGACCTGACTGTCGGTGTAACCCCATCCAACCACTATAGACCTGTCTGTCGGTGTAACTCCCTCCAACCACTATAGAACTGTCTGTTGGTGTAACCCCATCCAACCACCATAGACCTGTCTGTCTGTGTAACTCCCTCCAACCACTATAGACCTGTCTGTCGGTGTAACTCCCTCCAACCACTATAGACCTGTCTGTCGCTGTAACTCCCTCCAACCATTATAGACCTGTCTGTCTGTGTAACCCCATCCAACCACCATAGACCTGTCTGTCGGTGTAACTCCCTCCAACCACTATAGACCTGTCTGTCGGTGTAACTCCCTCCAACCACTATAGACCTGTCTGTCGGTGTAACCCCATCCAACCACTATAGACCTGTCTGTCGGTGTAACTCCCTCCAACCACCATAGACCTGTCTGTCGGTGTAACTCCCTCCAACCACTATAGACCTGTCTGTCGGTTTATCTCCCTCCAACCACCATAGACCTGTCTGTCGGAGTAACCCCATCCAACCACTATAGACCTGTCTGTCTGTGTAACCCCATCCAACCACTATAGACCTGTCTGTCTGTGTAACCCAATCCAACCACCATAGACGTGTCTGTCGGTGTAACCCCATCCAACCATTATAAAACCTGTCTGTCTGTGTAACTCCCTCCAACCACCATAGACCTGTCTGTCGGTGTAACCCCATCCAACCACTATAGACCTGTCTGTCTGTGTAACCCCATCCAACCACTATAGACCTGTCTGTCGGTGTAACTCCCTCCAACTACTATAGACCTGTCTGTCTGTGTAACTCCCTCCAACCACCATAGACCTGTCTGTCGGTGTTACTCCCTCCAACCACCATAGACCTGTCTGTTGGTGTAACTCCCTCCAACCACCATAGACCTGTCTGTCTGTGTAACTCCCTCCAACCACTATAGACCTGTCTGTCGGTGTAACTGCCTCCAACCACTATAGACCTGTCTGTCTGTGTAACCCCATCCAACCACTATAGACCTGTCTGTCGGTGTAACTCCCTCCAACCACCATAGACCTGTCTGTCGGTGTAACTCCCTCCAATCACTATAGACCTGTCTGTCGGTGTATCTCCCTCCAACCACCATAGACCTGTCTGTCGGTGTAACCCCATCCAACCACTATAGACCTGTCTGTCTGTGTAACCCCATCCAACCACTATAGACCTGTCTGTCTGTGTAACCCAATCCAACCACCATAGACGTGTCTGTCGGTGTAACCCCATCCAACCATTATAAAACCTGTCTGTCTGTGTAACTCCCTCCAACCACCATAGACCTGTCTGTCGGTGTAACCCCATCCAACCACTATAGACCTGTCTGTCTGTGTAACCCCATCCAACCACTATAGACCTGTCTGTCGGTGTAACTCCCTCCAACCACTATAGACCTGTCTGTCTGTGTAACTCCCTCCAACCACCATAGACCTGTCTGTCGGTGTAACTCCCTCCAACCACCATAGACCTGTCTGTTGGTGTAACTCCCTCCAACCACCATAGACCTGTCTGTCTGTGTAACTCCCTCCAACCACTATAGACCTGTCTGTCGGTGTAACTGCCTCCAACCACTATAGACCTGTCTGTCTGTGTAACCCCATCCAACCACTATAGACCTGTCTGTCGGTGTAACCCCATCCAACCACTATAGACCTGTCTGTCTGTGTAACCCCATCCAACCACCATAGACCTGTCTGTCGGCGTAACCCCATCCAACCACTATAGACCTGTCTGTCGGTGTAACCCCATCCAACCACCATAGACCTGTCTGTCTGTGTAACTCCCTCCAACCACTATAGACCTGTCTGTCGGTGTAACTCCCTCCAACCACTATAGACCTGTCTGTCGGTGTAACCCCATCCAACCACTATAGACCTGTCTGTCGGTGTAACTCCCTCCAACCACTATTGACCTGTCTGTCGGTGTAACCCCATCCAACCACCATAGACCTGTCTGTCTGTGTAACTCCCTCCAACCACTATAGACCTGTCTGTCGGTGTAACTCCCTCCAACCACTATAGACCTGACTGTCGGTGTAACGCCATCCAACCACTATAGACCTGTCTGTCGGTGTAACTCCCTCCAACCACTATAGACCTGTCTGTTGGTGTAACCCCATCCAACCACCATAGACCTGTCTGTCTGTGTAACTCCCTCCAACCACTATAGACCTGACTGTCGGTGTAACTCCCTCCAACCACTATAGACCTGTCTGTCGCTGTAACTCCCTCCAACCATTATAGACCTGTCTGTCTGTGTAACCCCATCCAACCACCATTGACCTGTCTGTCAGTGTAACTCCCTCCAAACACTATAGACCTGTCTGTCGGTGTAACTCCCTCCAACCACTATAGACCTGTCTGTCTGTGTAACCCCATCCAACAACTATAGACCTGTCTGTCGGTGTAACCCCATCCAACCACTATAGACCTGTCTGTCGGTGTAACTCCCTCCAACCACTATAGACCTGTCTGTCGGTGTAACTCCCTCCAACCACTATAGACCTGTCTGTCGGTGTAACCCCATCCAACCACCATAGACCTGTCTGTCTGTGTAACCCCATCCAACCACCATAGACCTGTCTGTCGGTGTAACTCCCTCCAACCACCATAGACCTGTCTGTCGGTGTAACCCCATCCAACCACCATAGACCTGTCTGTCTGTGTAACTCCCTCCAACCACTATTGACCTGTCTGTCGGTGTAACTCCCTCCAACCACTATAGACCTGTCTGTCGGTGTAACTCCCTCCAACCACTATAGACCTGTCTGTCGGTGTAACCCCATCCAACCACTATAGACCTGTCTGTCGGTGTAACTCCCTCCAACCACCATAGACCTGTCTGTCGGTGTAACTCCCTCCAACCACTATAGACCTGTCTGTCTGTGTAACCCCAACCAACCACCATAGCCCTGTCTGTCTGTGTAACTCCCTCCAACCACTATAGACCTGTCTGTCGGTGTAACTCCCTCCAACCACTATAGACCTGTCTGTCGGTGTAACTCCCTCCAACCACCATAGACCTGTCTGTCGGTGTAACCCCATCCAACCACCATAGACCTTTCTGTCTGTGTAACTCCCTCCAACCACCATAGACCTGTCTGTCGGTGTAACTCCCTCCAACCACTATAGACCTGTCTGTCGGTGTAACCCCATCCAACCACCATAGACCTGTCTGTCTGTGTAACTCCCTCCAACCACTATAGACCTGTCTGTCGGTGTAACTCCCTCCAACCACTATAGACCTGTCTGTCGGTGTAACCCCATCCAACCACCATAGACCTGTCTGTCGGTGTAACTCCCTCCAACCACTATAGACCTGTCTGTCGGTGTAACTCCCTCCAACCACTATAGACCTGTCTGTCGGTGTAACTCCCTCCAACCACTATAGACCTGTCTGTCGGTGTAACCCCATCCAACCACCATAGACCTGTCTGTCTGTGTAACTCCCTCCAACCACTATAGACCTGTCTGTCGGTGTAACTCCCTCCAACCACTATAGACCTGTCTGTCGGTGTAACTCCCTCCAACCATTATAGACCTGTCTGTCGGTGTAACTCCCTCCAACCACTATAGACCTGTCTGTCGGTGTAACCCCATCCAACCACTATAGACCTGTCTGTCGGTGTAACTCCCTCCAAACACTATAGACCTGTCTGTCGGTGTAACTCCCTCCAACCACCATAGACCTGTCTGTCGGTGTAACCCCATCCAACCACCATAGACCTGTCTGTCTGTGTAACTCCCTCCAACCACTATAGACCTGTCTGTCTGTGTAACCCCATCCAACCACCATAGACCTGTCTGTCTGTGTAACCCCATCCAACCACTATAGACCTGTCTGTCGGTGTAACCCCATCCAACCACCATAGACCTGTCTGTCAGTGTAACCCCTTCCAACCACTATAGACCTGTCTGTCGGTGTAACTCCCTCCAACCACTATAGACCTGTCTGTCGGTGTAACCCCATCCAACCACCATAGACCTGTCTGTCGGTGTAACTCCCGCCAACCACTATAGACCTGTCTGTCGGTGTATCTCTCTCCAACCACTATAGACCTGTCTGTCGATGTTACTCCCTCCAACCACTATAGACCTGTCTGTCGGTGTAACCCCATCCAACCACCATAGACCTGTCTGTCCGTGTCACTCCCTCCAACCACTATAGACCTGTCTGTCGGTGTAACTCCCTCCAACCACTATAGACCTGTCTGTCGGTGTAACTCCCTCCAACCACTATAGACCTGTCTGTCGGTGTAACTCCCTCCAACCACTATAGACCTGTCTGTTGGTGTAACCCCATCCAACCACTATAGACCTGTCTGTCGGTGTAACTCCCTCCAACCACTATAGACCTGTCTGTCGGTGTAACTCCCTCCAACCACCATAGACCTGTCTGTCGGTGTAACCCCATCCAACCACCATAGACCTGTCTGTCTGTGTAACCCCATCCAACCACTATAGACCTGTCTGTCGGTGTAACTCCCTCCAACCCCCATAGACCTGTTTCTCTGTGTAACTCCCTCCAACCACCACAGACCTGTCTGTCTGTGTAACCCCATCCAACCACCATAGACCTGTCTGTCTGTGTAACCCCATCCAACCACTATAGACCTGTCTGTCGGTGTAACTCCCTCTAACCACTATAGACCTGTCTGTCTCTGGAAACCCTTCCAGACCCCATAGACCTGTCTGTCTGTGTAACTCCCTCCAACCACCATAGACCTGTCTGTCGGTGTAACTCCCTCCAACCACTATAGACCTGTCTGTCGGAGTAACCCCATCCAACCACCATAGACCTGTCTGTCTCTGTAACTCCCTCCAACCACTATAGACCTGTCTGTCGGTGTAACTCCCTCCAACCACTATAGACCTGTCTGTCGGTGTAACTCCCTCCAACCACTATAGACATGTCTGTCGGTGTAACTCCCTCCAACCACTATAGACCTGTCTGTCGGTGTAACCCCATCCAACCACTATAGACCTGTCTGTCGGTGTAACTCCCTCCAACCACTATAGACCTGTCTGTCGGTGTAACTCCCTCCAACCACCATAGACCTGTCTGTCGGTGTAACCCCATCCAACCACCATAGACCTGTCTGTCTGTGTAACTCCCTCCAACCACTATAGACCTGTCTGTCTGTGTAACCCCATCCAACCACCATAGACCTGTCTGTCTGTGTAACCCCATCCAACCACTATAGACCTGTCTGTCGGTGTAACCCCATCCAACCACCATAGACCTGTCTGTCTGTGTAACCCCATCCAACCACTATAGACCTGTCTGTCAGTGTAACTCCCTCCAACCACTATAGACCTGTCTGTCGGTGTAACCCCATCCAACCACCATAGACCTGTCTGTCTGTGTAACTCCCTCCAACCACTATAGACCTGTCTGTCGGTGTAACTCCCTCCAACCACTATAGACCAGTCTGTCGGTGTAACTCCCTCCAACCACTATAGACCTGTCTGTCGGTGTAACCCCATCCAACCACCATAGACCTGTCTGTCTGTGTAACTCCCTCCAACCACTATAGACCTGTCTGTCGGTGTAACTCCCTCCAACCACTATAGACCTGTCTGTCGGTGTAACTCCCTCCAACCACTATAGACCTGTCTGTCGGTGTAACTCCCTACAACCACTATAGACCTGTCTGTCGGTGTAACCCCATCCAACCACTATAGACCTGTCTGTCGGTGTAACTCCCTCCAAACACTATAGACCTGTCTGTCGGTGTAACTCCCTCCAACCACCATAGACCTGTCTGTCGGTGTAACCCCATCCAACCACCATAGACCTGTCTGTCTGTGTAACCCCATCCAACCACTATAGACCTGTCTGTCGGTGTAACTCCCTCCAACCACCATAGACCTGTCTGTCGGTGTAACTCCCTCCAACCACCACAGACCTGTCTGTCTGTGTAACCCCCTCCAACCACCATAGACCTGTCTGTCGGTGTAACCCCATCCAACCACCATAGACCTGTCTGTCTGTGTAACTCCCTCCAAACACTATAGACCTGTCTGTCTGTGTAACCCCATCCAACCACCATAGACCTGTCTGTCTGTGTAACCCCATCCAACCACTATAGACCTGTCTGTCGGTGTAACCCCATCCAACCACCATAGACCTGTCTGTCAGTGTAACCCCTTCCAACCACTATAGACCTGTCTGTCGGTGTAACTCCCTCCAACCACTATAGACCTGTCTGTCGGTGTAACCCCATCCAACCACCATAGACCTGTCTGTCGGTGTAACTCCCTCCAACCACTATAGACCTGTCTGTCGGTGTAACTCTCTCCAACCACTATAGACCTGTTTGTCGATGTTACTCCCTCCAACCACTATAGACCTGTCTGTCGGTGTAACCCCATCCAACCACCATAGACCTGTCTGTCCGTGTCACTCCCTCCAACCACTATAGACCTGTCTGTCGGTGTAACTCCCTCCAACCACTATAGACCTGTCTGTCGGTGTAACTCCCTCCAACCACTATAGACCTGTCTGTCGGTGTAACTCCCTCCAACCACTATAGACCTGTCTGTTGGTGTAACCCCATCCAACCACTATAGACCTGTCTGTCGGTGTAACTCCCTCCAACCACTATAGACCTGTCTGTCGGTGTAACTCCCTCCAAACACAATAGACCTGTCTGTCGGTGTAACCCCATCCAACCACCATAGACCTGTCTGTCTGTGTAACCCCATCCAAACACTATAGACCTGTCTGTCGGTTTAACTCCCTCCAACCACCATAGACCTGTCTGTCTGTGTAACTCCCTCCAACCACCACAGACCTGTCTGTCTGTGTAACCCCCTCCAACCACCATAGACCTGTCTGTCTGTGTAACCCCATCCAACCACTATAGACCTGTCTGTCGGTGTAACTCCCTCCAACCACTATAGACCTGTCTGTCTCTGGAAACCCTTCCAGACCCCATAGACCTGTCTGTCTGTGTAACTCCCTCCAACCACCATAGACCTGTCTGTCGGTGTAACTCCCTCCAACCACTATAGACCTGTCTGTCGGTGTAACCCCATCCAACCACCATAGACCTGTCTGTCTCTGTAACTCCCTCCAACCACTATAGACCTGTCTGTCGGTGTAACTCCCTCCAACCACTATAGACCTGTCTGTCGGTGTAACTCCCTCCAGCCACTATAGACCTGTCTGTTGGTGTAACTCCCTCCAACCACCATAGACCTGTCTGTTGGTGTAACTCCCTCCAACCACCATAGACCTGTCTGTCTGTGTAACCCCATCCAACCACTATAGACCTGTCTGTCGGTGTAACTCCCTCCAACCACTATAGACCTGTCTGTCGGTGTAACTCCCTCCAACCACCATAGACCTGTCTGTCGGTGTAACCCCATCCAACCACCATAGACCTTTCTGTCTGTGTAACTCCCTCCAACCACCATAGACCTGTCTGTCGGTGTAACTCCCTCCAACCACTATAGACCTGTCTGTCGGTGTAACCCCATCCAACCACCATAGACCTGTCTGTCTGTGTAACTCCCTCCAACCACTATAGACCTGTCTGTCGGTGTAACTCCCTCCAACCACTATAGACCTGTCTGTCGGTGTAACCCCATCCAACCACCATAGACCTGTCTGTCGGTGTAACTCCCTCCAACCACTATAGACCTGTCTGTCGGTGTAACTCCCTCCAACCACTATAGACCTGTCTGTCGGTGTAACTCCCTCCAACCACTATAGACCTGTCTGTCGGTGTAACCCCATCCAACCACCATAGACCTGTCTGTCTGTGTAACTCCCTCCAACCACTATAGACCTGTCTGTCGGTGTAACTCCCTCCAACCACTATAGACCTGTCTGTCGGTGTAACTCCCTCCAACCATTATAGACCTGTCTGTCGGTGTAACTCCCTCCAACCACTATAGACCTGTCTGTCGGTGTAACCCCATCCAACCACTATAGACCTGTCTGTCGGTGTAACTCCCTCCAACCACTATAGACCTGTCTGTCGGTGTAACTCCCTCCAACCACCATAGACCTGTCTGTCGGTGTAACCCCATCCAACCACCATAGACCTGTCTGTCTGTGTAACTCCCTCCAACCACTATAGACCTGTCTGTCTGTGTAACCCCATCCAACCACCATAGACCTGTCTGTCTGTGTAACCCCATCCAACCACTATAGACCTGTCTGTCGGTGTAACCCCATCCAACCACCATAGACCTGTCTGTCAGTGTAACCCCTTCCAACCACTATAGACCTGTCTGTCGGTGTAACTCCCTCCAACCACTATAGACCTGTCTGTCGGTGTAACCCCATCCAACCACCATAGACCTGTCTGTCGGTGTAACTCCCGCCAACCACTATAGACCTGTCTGTCGGTGTATCTCTCTCCAACCACTATAGACCTGTCTGTCGATGTTACTCCCTCCAACCACTATAGACCTGTCTGTCGGTGTAACCCCATCCAACCACCATAGACCTGTCTGTCCGTGTCACTCCCTCCAACCACTATAGACCTGTCTGTCGGTGTAACTCCCTCCAACCACTATAGACCTGTCTGTCGGTGTAACTCCCTCCAACCACTATAGACCTGTCTGTCGGTGTAACTCCCTCCAACCACTATAGACCTGTCTGTTGGTGTAACCCCATCCAACCACTATAGACCTGTCTGTCGGTGTAACTCCCTCCAACCACTATAGACCTGTCTGTCGGTGTAACTCCCTCCAACCACCATAGACCTGTCTGTCGGTGTAACCCCATCCAACCACCATAGACCTGTCTGTCTGTGTAACCCCATCCAACCACTATAGACCTGTCTGTCGGTGTAACTCCCTCCAACCCCCATAGACCTGTTTCTCTGTGTAACTCCCTCCAACCACCACAGACCTGTCTGTCTGTGTAACCCCATCCAACCACCATAGACCTGTCTGTCTGTGTAACCCCATCCAACCACTATAGACCTGTCTGTCGGTGTAACTCCCTCTAACCACTATAGACCTGTCTGTCTCTGGAAACCCTTCCAGACCCCATAGACCTGTCTGTCTGTGTAACTCCCTCCAACCACCATAGACCTGTCTGTCGGTGTAACTCCCTCCAACCACTATAGACCTGTCTGTCGGAGTAACCCCATCCAACCACCATAGACCTGTCTGTCTCTGTAACTCCCTCCAACCACTATAGACCTGTCTGTCGGTGTAACTCCCTCCAACCACTATAGACCTGTCTGTCGGTGTAACTCCCTCCAACCACTATAGACATGTCTGTCGGTGTAACTCCCTCCAACCACTATAGACCTGTCTGTCGGTGTAACCCCATCCAACCACTATAGACCTGTCTGTCGGTGTAACTCCCTCCAACCACTATAGACCTGTCTGTCGGTGTAACTCCCTCCAACCACCATAGACCTGTCTGTCGGTGTAACCCCATCCAACCACCATAGACCTGTCTGTCTGTGTAACTCCCTCCAACCAATATAGACCTGTCTGTCTGTGTAACCCCATCCAACCACCATAGACCTGTCTGTCTGTGTAACCCCATCCAACCACTATAGACCTGTCTGTCGGTGTAACCCCATCCAACCACCATAGACCTGTCTGTCTGTGTAACCCCATCCAACCACTATAGACCTGTCTGTCGGTGTAACTCCCTCCAACCACTATAGACCTGTCTGTCGGTGTAACCCCATCCAACCACCATAGACCTGTCTGTCTGTGTAACTCCCTCCAACCACTATAGACCTGTCTGTCGGTGTAACTCCCTCCAACCACTATAGACCAGTCTGTCGGTGTAACTCCCTCCAACCACTATAGACCTGTCTGTCGGTGTAACCCCATCCAACCACCATAGACCTGTCTGTCTGTGTAACTCCCTCCAACCACTATAGACCTGTCTGTCGGTGTAACTCCCTCCAACCACTATAGACCTGTCTGTCGGTGTAACTCCCTCCAACCACTATAGACCTGTCTGTCGGTGTAACTCCCTACAACCACTATAGACCTGTCTGTCGGTGTAACCCCATCCAACCACTATAGACCTGTCTGTCGGTGTAACTCCCTCCAAACACTATAGACCTGTCTGTCGGTGTAACTCCCTCCAACCACCATAGACCTGTCTGTCGGTGTAACCCCATCCAACCACCATAGACCTGTCTGTCTGTGTAACCCCATCCAACCACTATAGACCTGTCTGTCGGTGTAACTCCCTCCAACCACCATAGACCTGTCTGTCGGTGTAACTCCCTCCAACCACCACAGACCTGTCTGTCTGTGTAACCCCCTCCAACCACCATAGACCTGTCTGTCGGTGTAACCCCATCCAACCACCATAGACCTGTCCGTCTGTGTAACTCCCTCCAAACACTATAGACCTGTCTGTCTGTGTAACCCCATCCAACCACCATAGACCTGTCTGTCTGTGTAACCCCATCCAACCACTATAGACCTGTCTGTCGGTGTAACCCCATCCAACCACCATAGACCTGTCTGTCAGTGTAACCCCTTCCAACCACTATAGACCTGTCTGTCGGTGTAACTCCCTCCAACCACTATAGACCTGTCTGTCGGTGTAACCCCATCCAACCACCATAGACCTGTCTGTCGGTGTAACTCCCTCCAACCACTATAGACCTGTCTATCGGTGTAACTCTCTCCAACCACTATAGACCTGTTTGTCGATGTTACTCCCTCCAACCACTATAGACCTGTCTGTCGGTGTAACCCCATCCAACCACCATAGACCTGTCTGTCCGTGTCACTCCCTCCAACCACTATAGACCTGTCTGTCGGTGTAACTCCCTCCAACCACTATAGACCTGTCTGTCGGTGTAACTCCCTCCAACCACTATAGACCTGTCTGTTGGTGTAACCCCATCCAACCACTATAGACCTGTCTGTCGGTGTAACTCCCTCCAACCACTATAGACCTGTCTGTCGGTGTAACTCCCTCCAACCACAATAGACCTGTCTGTCGGTGTAACCCCATCCAACCACCATAGACCTGTCTGTCTGTGTAACCCCATCCAACCACTATAGACCTGTCTGTCGGTGTAACCCCATCCAACCACCATAGACCTGTCTGTCAGTGTAACCCCTTCCAACCACTATAGACCTGTCTGTCGGTGTAACTCCCTCCAACCACTATAGACCTGTCTGTCGGTGTAACCCCATCCAACCACCATAGACCTGTCTGTCGGTGTAACTCCCGCCAACCACTATAGACCTGTCTGTCGGTGTATCTCTCTCCAACCACTATAGACCTGTCTGTCGATGTTACTCCCTCCAACCACTATAGACCTGTCTGTCGGTGTAACCCCATCCAACCACCATAGACCTGTCTGTCCGTGTCACTCCCTCCAACCACTATAGACCTGTCTGTCGGTGTAACTCCCTCCAACCACTATAGACCTGTCTGTCGGTGTAACTCCCTCCAACCACTATAGACCTGTCTGTCGGTGTAACTCCCTCCAACCACTATAGACCTGTCTGTTGGTGTAACCCCATCCAACCACTATAGACCTGTCTGTCGGTGTAACTCCCTCCAACCACTATAGACCTGTCTGTCGGTGTAACTCCCTCCAACCACCATAGACCTGTCTGTCGGTGTAACCCCATCCAACCACCATAGACCTGTCTGTCTGTGTAACCCCATCCAACCACTATAGACCTGTCTGTCGGTGTAACTCCCTCCAACCCCCATAGACCTGTTTCTCTGTGTAACTCCCTCCAACCACCACAGACCTGTCTGTCTGTGTAACCCCATCCAACCACCATAGACCTGTCTGTCTGTGTAACCCCATCCAACCACTATAGACCTGTCTGTCGGTGTAACTCCCTCTAACCACTATAGACCTGTCTGTCTCTGGAAACCCTTCCAGACCCCATAGACCTGTCTGTCTGTGTAACTCCCTCCAACCACCATAGACCTGTCTGTCGGTGTAACTCCCTCCAACCACTATAGACCTGTCTGTCGGAGTAACCCCATCCAACCACCATAGACCTGTCTGTCTCTGTAACTCCCTCCAACCACTATAGACCTGTCTGTCGGTGTAACTCCCTCCAACCACTATAGACCTGTCTGTCGGTGTAACTCCCTCCAACCACTATAGACATGTCTGTCGGTGTAACTCCCTCCAACCACTATAGACCTGTCTGTCGGTGTAACCCCATCCAACCACTATAGACCTGTCTGTCGGTGTAACTCCCTCCAACCACTATAGACCTGTCTGTCGGTGTAACTCCCTCCAACCACCATAGACCTGTCTGTCGGTGTAACCCCATCCAACCACCATAGACCTGTCTGTCTGTGTAACTCCCTCCAACCAATATAGACCTGTCTGTCTGTGTAACCCCATCCAACCACCATAGACCTGTCTGTCTGTGTAACCCCATCCAACCACTATAGACCTGTCTGTCGGTGTAACCCCATCCAACCACCATAGACCTGTCTGTCTGTGTAACCCCATCCAACCACTATAGACCTGTCTGTCGGTGTAACTCCCTCCAACCACTATAGACCTGTCTGTCGGTGTAACCCCATCCAACCACCATAGACCTGTCTGTCTGTGTAACTCCCTCCAACCACTATAGACCTGTCTGTCGGTGTAACTCCCTCCAACCACTATAGACCAGTCTGTCGGTGTAACTCCCTCCAACCACTATAGACCTGTCTGTCGGTGTAACCCCATCCAACCACCATAGACCTGTCTGTCTGTGTAACTCCCTCCAACCACTATAGACCTGTCTGTCGGTGTAACTCCCTCCAACCACTATAGACCTGTCTGTCGGTGTAACTCCCTCCAACCACTATAGACCTGTCTGTCGGTGTAACTCCCTACAACCACTATAGACCTGTCTGTCGGTGTAACCCCATCCAACCACTATAGACCTGTCTGTCGGTGTAACTCCCTCCAAACACTATAGACCTGTCTGTCGGTGTAACTCCCTCCAACCACCATAGACCTGTCTGTCGGTGTAACCCCATCCAACCACCATAGACCTGTCTGTCTGTGTAACCCCATCCAACCACTATAGACCTGTCTGTCGGTGTAACTCCCTCCAACCACCATAGACCTGTCTGTCGGTGTAACTCCCTCCAACCACCACAGACCTGTCTGTCTGTGTAACCCCCTCCAACCACCATAGACCTGTCTGTCGGTGTAACCCCATCCAACCACCATAGACCTGTCTGTCTGTGTAACTCCCTCCAAACACTATAGACCTGTCTGTCTGTGTAACCCCATCCAACCACCATAGACCTGTCTGTCTGTGTAACCCCATCCAACCACTATAGACCTGTCTGTCGGTGTAACCCCATCCAACCACCATAGACCTGTCTGTCAGTGTAACCCCTTCCAACCACTATAGACCTGTCTGTCGGTGTAACTCCCTCCAACCACTATAGACCTGTCTGTCGGTGTAACCCCATCCAACCACCATAGACCTGTCTGTCGGTGTAACTCCCTCCAACCACTATAGACCTGTCTATCGGTGTAACTCTCTCCAACCACTATAGACCTGTTTGTCGATGTTACTCCCTCCAACCACTATAGACCTGTCTGTCGGTGTAACCCCATCCAACCACCATAGACCTGTCTGTCCGTGTCACTCCCTCCAACCACTATAGACCTGTCTGTCGGTGTAACTCCCTCCAACCACTATAGACCTGTCTGTCGGTGTAACTCCCTCCAACCACTATAGACCTGTCTGTTGGTGTAACCCCATCCAACCACTATAGACCTGTCTGTCGGTGTAACTCCCTCCAACCACTATAGACCTGTCTGTCGGTGTAACTCCCTCCAACCACAATAGACCTGTCTGTCGGTGTAACCCCATCCAACCACCATAGACCTGTCTGTCTGTGTAACCCCATCCAAACACTATAGACCTGTCTGTCGGTTTAACTCCCTCCAACCACCATAGACCTGTCTGTCTGTGTAACTCCCTCCAACCACCACAGACCTGTCTGTCTGTGTAACCCCCTCCAACCACCATAGACCTGTCTGTCTGTGTAACCCCATCCAACCACTATAGACCTGTCTGTCGGTGTAACTCCCTCCAACCACTATAGACCTGTCTGTCTCTGGAAACCCTTCCAGACCCCATAGACCTGTCTGTCTGTGTAACTCCCTCCAACCACCATAGACCTGTCTGTCGGTGTAACTCCCTCCAACCACTATAGACCTGTCTGTCGGTGTAACCCCATCCAACCACCATAGACCTGTCTGTCTCTGTAACTCCCTCCAACCACTATAGACCTGTCTGTCGGTGTAACTCCCTCCAACCACTATAGACCTGTCTGTCGGTGTAACTCCCTCCAACCACTATAGACCTGTCTGTCGGTGTAACTCCCTCCAACCACTATAGACCTGTCTGTCGGTGTAACCCCATCCAACCACTATAGACCTGTCTGTCGGTGTAACTCCCTCCAACCACTATAGACCTGTCTGTCGGTGTAACTCCCTCCAACCACCATAGACCTGTCTGTCGGTGTAACCCCATCCAACCACCATAGACCTGTCTGTCTGTGTAACTCCCTCCAACCACTATAGACCTGGTTGTCTGTGTAACCCCATCCAACCACCATAGACCTGTCTGTCTGTGTAACCCCATCCAACCACTATAGACCTGTCTGTCGGTGTAACCCCATCCAACCACCATAGACCTGTCTGTCTGTGTAACCCCATCCAACCACTATAGACCTGTCTGTCGGTGTAACTCCCTCCAACCACTATAGACCTGTCTGTCGGTGTAACCCCATCCAACCACCATAGACCTGTCTGTCGGTGTAACTCCCTCCAACCACTATAGACCTGTCTGTCGGTGTAACTCCCTCCAACCACTATAGACCTGTCTGTCGGTGTAACTCCCTCCAACCACTATAGACCTGTCTGTCGGTGTAACCCCATCCAACCACCATAGACCTGTCTGTCTGTGTAACTCCCTCCAACCACTATAGACCTGTCTGTCGGAGTAACTCCCTCCAACCACTATAGACCTGTCTGTCGGTGTAACTCCCTCCAACCACTATAGACCTGTCTGTCGGTGTAACTCCCTCCAACCACTATAGACCTGTCTGTCGGTGTAACCCCATCCAACCACTATAGACCTGTCTGTCGGTGTAACTCCCTCCAACCACTATAGACCTGTCTGTCGGTGTAACTCCCTCCAACCACCATAGACCTGTCTGTCGGTGTAATCCCATCCAACCACTATAGACCTGTCTGTCGGTGTAACTCCCTCCAACCACCATAGACCTGTCTGTCGGTGTAACTCCCTCCAACCACCACAGACCTGTCTGTCTGTGTAACCCCCTCCAACCACCATAGACCTGTCTGTCTGTGTAACCCCATCCAACCACTATAGACCTGTCTGTCGGTGTAACTCCCTCCAACCACTATAGACCTGTCTGTCTCTGGAAACCCTTCCAGACCCCATAGACCTGTCTGTCGGTGTAACTCCCTCCAACCACTATAGACCTGTCTGTCTCTGGAAACCCTTCCAGACCCCATAGACCTGTCTGTCGGTGTAACTCCCTCCAACCACTATAGACCTGTCTGTCGGTGTAACCCCATCCAACCTCTATAGACCTGTCTGTCGGTGTAACTCCCTCCAACCACTATAGACCTGTCTGTCGGTGTAACCCCATCCAACCACCATAGACCTGTCTGTCGGTGTAACCCCATCCAACCACTATAGACCTGTCTGTCGGTGTAACTCCCTCCAACCACCATAGACCTGTCTGTCGGTGTAACTCCCTCCAACCACCATAGACCTGTCTGTCGGTGTAACTCCCTCCAACCACCATAGACCTGTCTGTCGGTGTAACTCCCTCCAACCACCATAGACCTGTCTGTCGGTGTAACCCCATCCAACCACCATAGACCTGTCTGTCGGTGTAACTCCCTCCAACCACCATAGACCTGTCTGTCTGTGTAACCCCATCCAACCACTATAGACCTGTCTGTCTGTGTAACTCCCTCCAACCACTATAGACCTGTCTGTTGGTGTAACCCCATCCAACCACTATAGACCTGTCTGTCTGTGTAACTTCCTCCAACCACCATAGACCTGTCTGTCGGTGTAACCCCATCCAACTACTATAGAACTGTCTGTCGGTGTAACCCCATCCAACCACTATAGACCTGTCTGTCTGTGTAACCCCATCCAACCACCATAGACCTGTCTGTCTGTGTAACCCCATCCAACCACCACAGACCTGTCCGTCTGTGTAACCACATCCAACCACTATAGACCTGTCTGTCTGTGTAACCCCATCCAACCACTATAGACCTGTCTGTCTGTGTAACCCCATCCAACCACCATAGACCTGTCTGTCTGTGTAACCCCATCCAACCACTATAGACCTGTCTGTCTGTGTAACTCCCTCCAACCACTATAGACCTGTCTGTTGGTGTAACCCCATCCAACCACTATAGACCTGTCTGTCTGTGTAACTCCCTCCAACCACCATAGACCTGTCTGTCGGTGTAACCCCATCCAACCACTATAGACCTGTCTGTCGGTGTAACCCCATCCAACCACTATAGACCTGTCTGTCTGTGTAACCCCATCCAACCACCATAGACCTGTCTGTCGGTGTAACCCCATCCAACCACTATAGACCTGTCTGTCGGTGTAACCACATCCAACCACTATAGACCTGTCTGTCGGTGTAACTCCCTCCAACCACCATAGACCTGTCTGTCGGGGTAACTCCCTCCAACCACCATAGACCTGTCTGTCGGTGTAACTCCCTCCAAACACTATAGACCTGTCTGTCTCTGGAAACCCTTCCAGACCCCATAGACCTGTCTGTCTGTGTAACTCCCTCCAACCACTATAGACCTGTCTGTCGGTGTAACCCCATCCAACCACAATAGACCTGTCAGTCGGTGTAACTCCCTCCAACCACTATAGACCTGTCTGTCTGTGTAACTCCCTCCAACCACCATAGACCTGTCTGTCGGTGTAACCCCATCCAACCACCATAGACCTGTCTGTCGGTGTAACTCCCTCCAACCACTATAGACCTGTCTGTCTGTGTAACCCCATCCAACCACTATAGACCTGTCTGTCTGTGTAACCCCATCCAACCGCTATAGACCTGTCTGTCTGTGTAACCCCATCCAACCACTATAGACCTGTCTGTCTGTGTAACTCCCTCCAACCACTATAGACCTGTCTGTCTGTGTAACTCCCTCCAACCACCATAGACCTGTCTGTCTGTGTAACCCCATCCAACCACTATAGACCTGTCTGTCGGTGTAACCCCATCCAACCACTATAGACCTGTCTGTCGGTGAAACCCCATCCAACCACTATAGACCTGTCTGTCGGTGTAACTCCCTCCAACCACTATAGACCTGTCTGTCGGTGTAACTCCCTCCAACCACTATAGACCTGTCTGTCGGTGTAACCCCATCCAACCACCATAGACCTGTCTGTCTGTGTAACCCCATCCAACCACCATAGACCTGTCTGTCTGTGTAACACCATCCAACCACCATAGACCTGTCTGTCGGTGTAACTCCCTCCAACCACCATAGACCTGTCTGTCTGTGTAACCCCATCCAACCACTATAGACCTGTCTGTCTGTGTAACCCCATCCAACCACCATAGACCTGTCTGTCGGTGTAACTCCCTCCAACCACCATAGACCTGTCTGTCGGTGTAACTCCCTCCAACCACCATTGACCTGTCTGTCGGTGTAACTCCCTCCAACCACCATAGACCTGTCTGTCGGTGTAACCCCATCCAACCACCATAGACCTGTCTGTCTGTGTAACTCCCTCCAACCACTATAGACCTGTCTGTCGGTGTAACTCCCTCCAACCACCATAGACCTGTCTGTCGGTGTAACTCCCTCCAACCACTATAGACCTGTCTGTCTGTGTTACCCCATCCAACCACCATAGACCTGTCTGTCTGTGTAACTCCCTCCAACCACTATAGACCTGTCTGTCGGTGTAACTCCCTCCAACCACTATAGACCTGTCTGTCGGTGTAACTCCCTCCAACCACTATAGACCTGTCTGTCGGTGTAACCCCATCCAACCACCATAGACCTGTCTGTCTGTGTAACGCCCTCCAACCACTATAGACCTGTCTGTCGGTGTAACTCCCTCCAACCACTATAGACCTGTCTGTCGGTGTAACCCCATCCAACCACCATAGACCTGTCTGTCGGTGTAACTCCCTCCAACCACTATAGACCTGTCTGTCGGTGTAACTCCCTCCAACCACTATAGACCTGTCTGTCGGTGTAACTCCCTCCAACCACTATAGACCTGTCTGTCGGTGTAACCCCATCCAACCACCATAGACCTGTCTGTCGGTGTAACTCCCTCCAACCACTATAGACCTGTCTGTCGGTGTAACTCCCTCCAACCACTATAGACCTGTCTGTCGGTGTAACTCCCTCCAACCACTATAGACCTGTCTGTCGGTGTAACTCCCTCCAACCACTATAGACCTGTCTGTCGGTGTAACCCCATCCAACCACTATAGACCTGTCTGTCCGTGTAACTCCCTCCAACCACTATAGACCTGTCTGTCGGTGTAACTCCCTCCAACCACCATAGACCTGTCTGTCGGTGTAACCCCATCCAACCACCATAGACCTGTCTGTCTGTGTAACCCCATCCAACCACTATAGACCTGTCTGTCGGTGTAACTCCCTCCAACCACTATAGACCTGTCTGTCTCTGGAAACCCTTCCAGACCCCATAGACCTGTCTGTCGGTGTAACTCCCTCCAACCACTATAGACCTGTCTGTCTCTGGAAACCCTTCCAGACCCCATAGACCTGTCTGTCGGTGTAACTCCCTCCAACCACTATAGACCTGTCTGTCGGTGTAACCCCATCCAACCTCTATAGACCTGTCTGTCGGTGTAACTCCCTCCAACCACTATAGACCTGTCTGTCGGTGTAACCCCATCCAACCTCCATAGACCTGTCTGTCGGTGTAACTCCCTCCAACCACTATAGACCTGTCTGTCGGTGTAACCCCATCCAACCACCATAGACCTGTCTGTCGGTGTAACCCCATCCAACCACTATAGACCTGTCTGTCGGTGTAACTCCCTCCAACCACCATAGACCTGTCTGTCGGTGTCACTCCCTCCAACCACCATAGACCTGTCTGTCGGTGTAACTCCCTCCAACCACCATAGACCTGTCTGTCGGTGTAACTCCCTCCAACCACCATAGACCTGTCTGTCGGTGTAACCCCATCCAACCACCATAGACCTGTCTGTCGGTGTAACTCCCTCCAACCACCATAGACCTGTCTGTCTGTGTAACCCCATCCAACCACTATAGACCTGTCTGTCTGAGTAACTCCCTCCAACCACTATAGACCTGTCTGTTGGTGTAACCCCATCCAACCACTATAGACCTGTCTGTCTGTGTAACTCCCTCCAACCACCATAGACCAGTCTGTCGGTGTAACCCCATCCAACCACTATAGACCTGTCTGTCGGTGTAACCCCATCCAACCACTATAGACCTGTCTGTCTGTGTAACCCCATCCAACCACCATAGACCTGTCTGTCTGTGTAACCCCATCCAACCACCACAGACCTGTCCGTCTGTGTAACCACATCCAACCACTATAGACCTGTCTGTCTGTGTAACCCCATCCAACCACTATAGACCTGTCTGTCTGTGTAACCCCATCCAACCACCATAGACCTGTCTGTCTGTGTAACCCCATCCAACCACTATAGACCTGTCTGTCTGTGTAACTCCCTCCAACCACTATAGACCTGTCTGTTGGTGTAACCCCATCCAACCACTATAGACCTGTCTGTCTGTGTAACTCCCTCCAACCACCATAGACCTGTCTGTCGGTGTAACCCCATCCAACCACTATAGACCTGTCTGTCGGTGTAACCCCATCCAACCACTATAGACCTGTCTGTCTGTGTAACCCCATCCAACCACCATAGACCTGTCTGTCGGTGTAACCCCATCCAACCACTATAGACCTGTCTGTCTGTGTAACTCCCTCCACCACCATAGACCTGTCTGTCTGTGTAACCCCATCCAACCACTATAGACCTGTCTGTCGGTGTAACCACATCCAACCACTATAGACCTGTCTGTCGGTGTAACTCCCTCCAACAACCATATACCTGTCTGTCGGGGTAACTCCCTCCAACCACCATAGACCTGTCTGTCGGTGTAACTCCCTCCAACCACTATAGACCTGTCTGTCTCTGGAAACCCTTCCAGACCCCATAGACCTGTCTGTCGGTGTAACTCCCTCCAACCACTATAGACCTGTCTGTCGGTGTAACCCCATCCAACCACAATAGACCTGTCAGTCGGTGTAACACCCTCCAACCACTATAGACCTGTCTGTCTGTGTAACTCCCTCCAACCACCATAGACCTGTCTGTCGGTGTAACCCCATCCAACCACCATAGACCTGTCTGTCGGTGTAACTCCCTCCAACCACTATAGACCTGTCTGTCTGTGTAACCCCATCCAACCACTATAGACCTGTCTGTCTGTGTAACCCCATCCAACCGCTATAGACCTGTCTGTCTGTGTAACCCCATCCAACCACTATAGACCTGTCTGTCTGTGTAACTCCCTCCAACCACTATAGACCTGTCTGTCTGTGTAACTCCCTCCAACCACCATAGACCTGTCTGTCTGTGTAACCCCATCCAACCACTATAGACCTGTCTGTCGGTGTAACCCCATCCAACCACTATAGACCTGTCTGTCGGTGAAACCCCATCCAACCACTATAGACCTGTCTGTCGGTGTAACTCCCTCCAACCACTATAGACCTGTCTGTCGGTGTAACTCCCTCCAACCACTATAGACCTGTCTGTCGGTGTAACCCCATCCAACGACCATAGACCTGTCTGTCTGTGTAACCCCATCCAACCACCATAGACCTGTCTGTCTGTGTAACACCATCCAACCACCATAGACCTGTCTGTCGGTGTAACTCCCTCCAACCACCATAGACCTGTCTGTCTGTGTAACCCCATCCAACCACTATAGACCTGTCTGTCTGTGTAACCCCATCCAACCACCATAGACCTGTCTGTCGGTGTAACTCCCTCCAACCACCATAGACCTGTCTGTCGGTGTAACTCCCTCCAACCACCATTGACCTGTCTGTCGGTGTAACTCCCTCCAACCACCATAGACCTGTCTGTCGGTGTAACCCCATCCAAACACCATAGACCTGTCTGTCTGTGTAACTCCCTCCAACCACTATAGACCTGTCTGTCGGTGTAACTCCCTCCAACCACCATAGACCTGTCATTCGATGTAACTCCCTCCAACCACTATAGACCTGTCTGTCTGTGTTACCCCATCCAACCACCATAGACCTGTCTGTCTGTGTAACTCCCTCCAACCACTATAGACCTGTCTGTCGGTGTAACTCCCTCCAACCACTATAGACCTGTCTGTCGGTGTAACTCCCTCCAACCACTATAGACCTGTCTGTCGGTGTAACCCCATCCAACCACCATAGACCTGTCTGTCTGTGTAACTCCCTCCAACCACTATAGACCTGTCTGTCGGTGTAACTCCCTCCAACCACTATAGACCTGTCTGTCGGTGTAACCCCATCCAACCACCATAGACCTGTCTGTCGGTGTAACTCCCTCCAACCACTATAGACCTGTCTGTCGGTGTAACTCCCTCCAACCACTATAGACCTGTCTGTCGGTGTAACTCCCTCCAACCACTATAGACCTGTCTGTCGGTGTAACCCCATCCAACCACCATAGACCTGTCTGTCGGTGTAACTCCCTCCAACCACTATAGACCTGTCTGTCGGTGTAACTCCCTCCAACCACTATAGACCTGTCTGTCGGTGTAACTCCCTCCAACCACTATAGACCTGTCTGTCGGTGTAACTCCCTCCAACCACTATAGACCTGTCTGTCGGTGTAACCACATCCAACCACTATAGACCTGTCTGTCCGTGTAACTCCCTCCAACCACTATAGACCTGTCTGTCGGTGTAACTCCCTCCAACCACCATAGACCTGTCTGTCGGTGTAACCCCATCCAACCACCATAGACCTGTCTGTCTGTGTAACCCCATCCAACCACTATAGACCTGTCTGTCGGTGTAACTCCCTCCAACCACTATAGACCTGTCTGTCTCTGGAAACCCTTCCAGACCCCATAGACCTGTCTGTCGGTGTAACTCCCTCCAACCACTATAGACCTGTCTGTCTCTGGAAACCCTTCCAGACCCCATAGACCTGTCTGTCGGTGTAACTCCCTCCAACCACTATAGACCTGTCTGTCGGTGTAACCCCATCCAACCACTATAGACCTGTCTGTCGGTGTAACTCCCTCCAACCACTATAGACCTGTCTGTCGGTGTAACCCCATCCAACCACCATAGACCTGTCTGTCGGTGTAACCCCATCCAACCACTATAGACCTGTCTGTCGGTGTAACTCCCTCCAACCACCATAGACCTGTCTGTCGGTGTAACTCCCTCCAACCACCATAGACCTGTCTGTCGGTGTAACTCCCTCCAACCACCATAGACCTGTCTGTCGGTGTAACTCCCTCCAACCACCATAGACCTGTCTGTCTGTGTAACCCCATCCAACCACTATAGACCTGTCTGTCGGTGTAACTCCCTCCAACCACTATAGACCTGTCTGTCGGTGTAACCCCATCCAACCACCATAGACCTGTCTGTCTGTGTAACTCCCTCCAACCACTATAGACCTGTCTGTCGGTGTAACTCCCTCCAACCACTATAGACCTGTCTGTCGGTGTAACCCCATCCAACCACCATAGACCTGTCTGTCGGTGTAACTCCCTCCAACCACTATAGACCTGTCTGTCGGTGTAACTCCCTCCAACCACTATAGACCTGTCTGTCGGTGTAACTCCCTCCAACCACTATAGACCTGTCTGTCGGTGTAACCCCATCCAACCACCATTGACCTGTCTGTCGGTGTAACTCCCTCCAACCACTATAGACCTGTCTGTCGGTGTAACTCCCTCCAACCACTATAGACCTGTCTGTCGGTGTAACTCCCTCCAACCACTATAGACCTGTCTGTCGGTGTAACTCCCTCCAACCACTATAGACCTGTCTGTCGGTGTAACCCCATCCAACCACTATAGACCTGTCTGTCCGTGTAACTCCCTCCAACCACTATAGACCTGTCTGTCGGTGTAACTCCCTCCAACCACCATAGACCTGTCTGTCGGTGTAACCCCATCCAACCACCATAGACCTGTCTGTCTGTGTAACCCCATCCAACCACTATAGACCTGTCTGTCGGTGTAACTCCCTCCAACCACTATAGACCTGTCTGTCTCTGGAAACCCTTCCAGACCCCATAGACCTGTCTGTCGGTGTAACTCCCTCCAACCACTATGGACCTGTCTGTCTCTGGAAACCCTTCCAGACCCCATAGACCTGTCTGTCGGTGTAACTCCCTCCAACCACTATAGACCTGTCTGTCCGTGTAACCCCATCCAACCACTATAGACCTGTCTGTCGGTGTAACTCCCTCCAACCACTATAGACCTGTCTGTCGGTGTAACCCCATCCAACCACCATAGACCTGTCTGTCGGTGTAACCCCATCCAACCACTATAGACCTGTCTGTCGGTGTAACTCCCTCCAACCACCATAGACCTGTCTGTCTGTGTAACTCCCTCCAACCACCATAGACCTGTCTGTCGGTGTAACTCCCTCCAACCACCATAGACCTGTCTGTCGGTGTAACTCCCTCCAACCACCATAGACCTGTCTGTCTGTGTAACCCCATCCAACCACCATAGACCTGTCTGTCGGTGTAACTCCCTCCAACCACTATAGACATGTCTGTCTGTGTAACCCCATCCAACCACTATAGACCTGTCTGTCTGTGTAACTCCCTCCAACCACTATAGACCTGTCTGTTGGTGTAACCCCATCCAACCACCATAGACCTGTCTGTCTGTGTAACTCCCTCCAACCACCATAGACCTGTCTGTCGGTGTAACCCCATCCAACCACTATAGACCTGTCTGTCGGTGTAACCCCATCCAACCACCATAGACCTGTCTGTCTGTGTAACCCCATCCAACCACCAAAGACCTGTCTGTCTATGTAACCCCATCCAACCACCATAGACCTGTCTGTCTGTGTAACCCCATCCAACCACCATAGACCTGTCTGTCTGTGTAACCCCATCCAACCACCATAGACCTGTCTGTCTGTGTAACTCCCTCCAACCACTATAGACCTGTCTGTCGGTGTAACCCCATCCAACCACCATAGACCTGTCTGTCTGTGTAACTCCCTGCAACCACTATAGACCTGTCTGTCGGTGTAACTCCCTCCAACCACTATAGACCTGTCTGTCGGTGTAACCCCATCCAACCACCATAGACCTGTCTGTCGGTGTAACTCCCTCCAACCACTATAGACCTGTCTGTCGGTGTAACCCCATCCAACCACCATAGACCTGTCTGTCGGTGTAACTCCCTCCAACCACTATAGACCTGTCTGTCGGTGTAACTCCCTCCAACCACTATAGACCTGTCTGTCGGTGTAACTCCCTCCAACCACTATAGACCTGTCTGTCGGTGTAACCCCATCCAACCACCATAGACCTGTCTGTCGGTGTAACTCCCTCCAACCACTATAGACCTGTCTGTCGGTGTAACTCCCTCCAACCACTATAGACCTGTCTGTCGGTGTAACTCCCTCCAACCACTATAGACCTGTCTGTCGGTGTAACTCCCTCCAACCACTATAGACCTGTCTGTCGGTGTAACCCCATCCAACCACTATAGACCTGTCTGTCCGTGTAACTCCCTCCAACCACTATAGACCTGTCTGTCGGTGTAACTCCCTCCAACCACCATAGACCTGTCTGTCGGTGTAACACCATCCAACCACCATAGACCTGTCTGTCTGTGTAACCCCATCCAACCACTATAGACCTGTCTGTCGGTGTAACTCCCTCCAACCACTATAGACCTGTCTGTCTCTGGAAACCCTTCCAGACCCCATAGACCTGTCTGTCGGTGTAACTCCCTCCAACCACTATAGACCTGTCTGTCTCTGGAAACCCTTCCAGACCCCATAGACCTGTCTGTCGGTGTAACTCCCTCCAACCACTATAGACCTGTCTGTCGGTGTAACCCCATCCAACCACTATAGACCTGTCTGTCGGTGTAACTCCCTCCAACCACTATAGACCTGTCTGTCGGTGTAACCCCATCCAACCACCATAGACCTGTCTGTCGGTGTAACCCCATCCAACCACTATAGACCTGTCTGTCGGTGTAACTCCCTCCAACCACCATAGACCTGTCTGTCGGTGAAACTCCCTCCAACCACCATAGACCTGTCTGTCGGTGTAACTCCCTCCAACCACCATAGACCTGTCTGTCGGTGTAACTCCCTCCAACCACCATAGACCTGTCTGTCTGTGTAACCCCATCCAACCACCATAGACCTGTCTGTCGGTGTAACTCCCTCCAACCACTATAGACATGTCTGTCTGTGTAACCCCATCCAACCACTATAGACCTGTCTGTCTGTGTAACTCCCTCCAACCACTATAGACCTGTCTGTTGCTGTAACCCCATCCAACCACCATAGACCTGTCTGTCTGTGTAACTCCCTCCAACCACCATAGACCTGTCTGTCGGTGTAACCCCATCCAACCACTATAGACCTGTCTGTCGGTGTAACCCCATCCAACCACCATAGACCTGTCTGTCTGTGTAACCCCATCCAACCACCAAAGACCTGTCTGTCTATGTAACCCCATCCAACCACCATAGACCTGTCTGTCTGTGTAACCCCATCCAACCACCATAGACCTGTCTGTCTGTGTAACCCCATCCAACCACCATAGACCTGTCTGTCTGTGTAACTCCCTGCAACCACTATAGACCTGTCTGTCGGTGTAACCCCATCCAACCACCATAGACCTGTCTGTCTGTGTAACTCCCTGCAACCACTATAGACCTGTCTGTCGGTGTAACTCCCTCCAACAACTATAGACCTGTCTGTCGGTGTAACCCCATCCAACCACCATAGACCTGTCTGTCGGTGTAACCCCATCCAACCACTATAGACCTGTCTTTCGGTGTAACTCCCTCCAACCACCATAGACCTGTCTGTCGGTGTAACTCCCTCCAACCACTATAGACCTGTCTGTCGGTGTAACCCCATCCAACCACTATAGTCCTGTCTGTCGGTGTAACTCCCTCCAACCACTATAGACCTGTCTGTCGGTGTAACTCCCTCCAACCACCATAGACCTGTCTGTCGGTGTAACCCCATCCAACCACCATAGACCTGTCTGTCGGTGTAACCCCATCCAACCACTATAGACCTGTCTTTCGGTGTAACTCCCTCCAACCACCATAGACCTGTCTGTCTGTGTAACCCCATCCAACCACCATAGACCTGTCTGTCTGTGTAACCCCATCCAACCACTATAGACCTGTCTGTCGGTGTAACTCCCTCCAACCACCATAGACCTGTCTGTCGGTGTAACTCCCTCCAACCACCACAGACCTGTCTGTCTGTGTAACCCCCTCCAACCACCATAGACCTGTCTGTCTGTGTAACCCCATCCAACCACTATAGACCTGTCTGTCGGTGTAACTCCCTCCAACCACTATAGACCTGTCTGTCTCTGGAAACCCTTCCAGACCCCATAGACCTGTCTGTCGGTGTAACTCCCTCCAACCACTATAGACCTGTCTGTCTCTGGAAACCCTTCCATACCCCATAGACCTGTCTGTCGGTGTAACTCCCTCCAACCACTATAGACCTGTCTGTCGGTGTAACTCCCTCCAACCACTATAGACCTGTCTGTCGGTGTAACCCCATCCAACCACCATAGACCTGTCTGTCGGTGTAACCCCATCCAACCACTATAGACCTGTCTGTCGGTGTAACTCCCTCCAACCACCATAGACCTGTCTGTCGGTGTAATTCCCTCCAACCACCGTAGACCTGTCTGTCGGTGTAACTCCCTCCAACCACCATAGACCTGTCTGTCGGTGTAACTCCCTCCAACCACCATAGACCTGTCTGTCGGTGTAACCCCATCCAACCACCATAGACCTGTCTGTCGGTGTAACTCCCTCCAACCACCATAGACCTGTCTGTCTGTGTAAACCCATCCAACCACTATAAACCTGTCTGTCTGTGTAACTCCCTCCAACCACTATAGACCTGTCTGTTGGTGTAACCCCATCCAACCACCATAGACCTGTCTGTCTGTGTAACTCCCTCCAACCACCATAGACCTGTCTGTCGGTGTAACCCCATCCAACCACTATAGACCTGTCTGTCGGTGTAACCCCATCCAACCACCATAGACCTGTCTGTCTGTGTAACCCCATCCAACCACCATAGACCTGTGTGTCTGTGTAACCCCATCCAACCACCATAGACTTGTCTGTCTGTGTAACCCCATCCAACCACCATAGACCTGTCTGTCTGTGTAACCCCTTCCAACCACTATAGACCTGTCTGTCTGTGTAACTCCCTCCAACCACTATAGACCTGTCTGTCTGTGTAACCCCATCCAACCACTATAGACCTGTCTGTCTGTGTAACTCCCTCCAACCACTATAGACCTGTCTGTTGGTGTAACCCCATCCAACCACTATAGACCTGTCTGTCTGTGTAACTCCCTCCAACCACCATAGACCTGTCTGTCGGTGTAACCCCATCCAACCACTATAGACCTGTCTGTCGGTGTAACCCCATCCAACCACTATAGACCTGTCTGTCTGTGTAACCCCATCCAACCACCATAGACCTGTCTGTCGGTGTAACCCCATCCAACCACTATAGACCTGTCTGTCTGTGTAACTCCCTCCAACCACCATAGACCTGTCTGTCTGTGTAACCCCATCCAACCACTATAGACCTGTCTGTAGGTGTAACCCCATCCAACCACTATAGTCCTGTCTGTCGGTGTAACTCCCTCCAACCACCATAGACCTGTCTGTCTGTGTAACTCCCTCCAACCACCATAGACCTGTCTGTCTGTGTAACTCCCTCCAACCACTATAGACCTGTCTGTCGGTGTAACCCCATCCAACCACCATAGACCTGTCTGTCGGTGTAACTCCCTCCAACCACTATAGACCAGTCTGTCTGTGTAACCCCATCCAACCACCATAGACCTGTCTGTCTGTGTAACCCCATCCAACCACTATAGACCTGTCTGTCGGTGTAACTCCCTCCAACCACTATAGACCTGTCTGTCGGTGTAACTCCCTCCAACCACCATAGACCTGTCTGTCGGTGTAACCCCATCCAACCACTATAGACCTGTCTGTCGGTGTAACCCCATCCAACCACTATAGACCTGTCTGTCTGTGTAACCCCATCCAACCACCATAGACCTGTCTGTCGGTGTAACCCCATCCAACCACTATAGACCTGTCTGTCTGTGTAACTCCCTCCAACCACCATAGACCTGTCTGTCTGTGTAACCCCATCCAACCACTATAGACCTGTCTGTCTGTGTAACCCCATCCAACCACTATAGACCTGTCTGTTGGTGTAAACCCATCCAACCACTATAGACCTGTCTGTCGGTGTAACTCCCTCCAACCACCATAGACCTGTCTGTCGGTGTAAACCCATCCAACCACTATAGACCTGTCTGTCTGTGTAACCCCATCCGACTACTATAGACCTGTCTGTCGGTGTAACTCCCTCCAACAACTATAGACCTGTCTGTCTCTGGAATCCCTTCCAGACCCCATAGACCTGTCTGTTGGTGTAACTCCCTCCAACCACCATAGACCTGTCTGTCTGTGTAACCCCATCCAACCACTATAGACCTGTCTGTCGGTGTAACTCCCTCCAACCACTATAGACCTGTCTGTCGGTGTAACCCCATCCAACCACCATAGACCTGTCTGTCGGTGTAACACCATCCAACCACCATAGACCTGTCTGTCTGTGTAACCCCATCCAACCACTATAGACCTGTCTGTCGGTGTAACTCCCTCCAACCACCATAGACCTGTCTGTCGGTGTAACTCCCTCCAACCACCATAGACCTGTCTGTCGGTGTAACTCCCTCCAACCACCATAGACCTGTCTGTCGGTGTAACTCCCTCCAACCACCATAGACCTGTCTGTCGGTGTAACCCCATCCAACCAACATAGACCTGTCTGTCGGTGTAACTCCCTCCAACCACCATAGACCTGTCTGTCTGTGTAACCCCATCCAACCACTATAGACCTGTCTGTCTGTGTAACTCCCTCCAACCACTATAGACCTGTCTGTTGGTGTAACCCCATCCAACCACTATAGACCTGTCTGTCTGTGTAACTCCCTCCAACCACCATAGACCTGTCTGTCGGTGTAACCCCATCCAACCACTATAGACCTGTCTGTCGGTGTAACCCCATCCAACCACTATAGACCTGTCTGTCTGTGTAACCCCATCCAACCACCATAGACCTGTCTGTCTGTGTAACCCCATCCAACCACGATAGACCTGTCTGTCTGTGTAACCCCATCCAACCACTATAGACCTGTCTGTCTGTGTAACCCCATCCAACCACTATAGACCTGTCTGTCTGTGTAACCCCATCCAACCACCATAGACCTGTCTGTCTGTGTAACCCCATCCAACCACTATAGACCTGTCTGTCTGTGTAACTCCCTCCAACCACTATAGACCTGTCTGTTGGTGTAACCCCATCAACCACTATAGACCTGTCTGTCTGTGTAACTCCCTCCAACCACCATAGACGTGTCTGTCGGTGTACCCCCATCCAACCACTATAGACCTGTCTGTCGGTGTAACCCCATCCAACCACTATAGACCTGTCTGTCTGTGTAACCCCATCCAACCACCATAGACCTGTCTGTCGGTGTAACCCCATCCAACCACTATAGACCTGTCTGTCTGTGTAACTCCCTCCAACCACCATAGACCTGTCTGTCTGTGTAACCCCATCCAACCACTATAGACCTGTCTGTCGGTGTAACCCCATCCAACCACTATAGACCTGTCTGTCGGTGTAACTCCCTCCAACCACATAGACCTGTCTGTCTGTGTAACTCCCTCCAACCACTATAGACCTGTCTGTCTGTGTAACTCCCTCCAACCACTATAGACCTGTCTGTTGGTGTAACCCCATCCAACCACCATAGACCTGTCTGTCTGTGTAACTCCCTCCAACCACCATAGACCTGTCTGTCTGTGTAACCCCATCCAACCACTATAGACCTGTCTGTCGGTGTAACTCCCTCCAACCACCATAGACCTGTCTGTCGGTGTAACTCCCTCCAACCACCATAGACCTGTCTGTCTGTGTAACCCCATCCAACCACTATAGACCTGTCTGTCTGTGTAACTCCCTCCAACCACTATAGACCTGTCTGTTGGTGTAACCCCATCCAACCACCATAGACCTGTCTGTCTGTGTAACTCCCTCCAACCACCATAGACCTGTCTGTCGGTGTAACCCCATCCAACCACTATAGACCTGCCTGTCGGTGTAACCCCATCCAACCACCATAGACCTGTCTGTCTGTGTAACCCCATCCAACCACCATAGACCTGTGTGTCTGTGTAACCCCATCCAACCACCATAGTCCTGTCTGTCTGTGTAACCCCATCCAACCACCATAGACCTGTCTGTCTGTGTAACCCCATACAACCACTATAGACCTGTCTGTCTGTGTAACTCCCTCCAACCACTATAGACCTGTCTGTCTGTGTAACCCCATCCAACCACTATAGACCTGTCTGTCTGTGTAACCCCATCCAACCACTATAGACCTGTCTGTCTGTGTAACCCCATCCAACCACCATAGACCTGTCTGTCTGTGTAACCCCATCCAACCACTATAGACCTGTCTGTCTGTGTAACTCCCTCCAACCACTATAGACCTGTCTGTTGGTGTAACCCCATCCAACCACTATAGACCTGTCTGTCTGTGTAACTCCCTCCAACCACCATAGACCTGTCTGTCGGTGTAACCCCATCCAACCACTATAGACCTGTCTGTCGGTGTAACCCCATCCAACCACTATAGACCTGTCTGTCTGTGTAACCCCATCCAACCACCATAGACCTGTCTGTCGGTGTAACCCCATCCAACCACTATAGACCTGTCTGTCTGTGTAACTCCCTCCAACCACCATAGACCTGTCTGTCTGTGTAACCCCATCCAACCACTATAGACCTGTCTGTCGGTGTAACCCCATCCAACCACTATAGACCTGTCTGTCGGTGTAACTCCCTCCAACCACCATAGACCTGTCTGTCTGTGTAACTCCCTCCAACCACCATAGACCTGTATGTCTGTGTAACTCCCTCCAACCACTATAGACCTGTCTGTCGGTGTAACCCCATCCAACCACCATAGACCTGTCTGTCGGTGTAACTCCCTCCAACCACTATAGACCAGTCTGTCTGTGTAACCCCATCCAACCACCATAGACCTGTCTGTCTGTGTAACCCCATCCAACCACTATAGACCTGTCTGTCGGTGTAACTCCCTCCAACCACTATAGACCTGTCTGTCGGTGTAACTCCCTCCAACCACCATAGACCTGTCTGTCGGTGTAACCCCATCCAACCACTATAGACCTGTCTGTCGGTGTAACTCCCTCCAACCACCATAGACCTGTCTATCGGTGTAACTCCCTCCAACCACTATAGACCTGTCTGTCGGTGTAACCCCATCCAACCACTATAGACCTGTCTGTCTGTGTAACCCCATCCAACCACCATAGACCTGTCTGTCGGTGTAACCCCATCCAACCACTATAGACCTGTCTGTCTGTGTAACTCCCTCCAACCACCATAGACCTGTCTGTCTGTGTAACCCCATCCAACCACTATAGACCTGTCTGTCGGTGTAACCCCATCCAACCACTATAGACCTGTCTGTCGGTGTAACTCCCTCCAACCACATAGACCTGTCTGTCTGTGTAACTCCCTCCAACCACTATAGACCTGTCTGTCTGTGTAACTCCCTCCAACCACTATAGACCTGTCTGTTGGTGTAACCCCATCCAACCACCATAGACCTGTCTGTCTGTGTAACTCCCTCCAACCACCATAGACCTGTCTGTCTGTGTAACCCCATCCAACCACTATAGACCTGTCTGTCGGTGTAACTCCCTCCAACCACCATAGACCTGTCTGTCGGTGTAACTCCCTCCAACCACCATAGACCTGTCTGTCTGTGTAACCCCATCCAACCACTATAGACCTGTCTGTCTGTGTAACTCCCTCCAACCACTATAGACCTGTCTGTTGGTGTAACCCCATCCAACCACCATAGACCTGTCTGTCTGTGTAACTCCCTCCAACCACCATAGACCTGTCTGTCGGTGTAACCCCATCCAACCACTATAGACCTGCCTGTCGGTGTAACCCCATCCAACCACCATAGACCTGTCTGTCTGTGTAACCCCATCCAACCACCATAGACCTGTGTGTCAGTGTAACCCCATCCAAACACCATAGACCTGTCTGTCTGTGTAACCCCATCCAACCACCATAGACCTGTCTGTCTGTGTAACCCCATCCAACCACTATAGACCTGTCTGTCTGTGTAACTCCCTCCAACCACTATAGACCTGTCTGTCTGTGTAACCCCATCCAACCACTATAGACCTGTCTGTCTGTGTAACCCCATCCAACCACTGTAGACCTGTCTGTCTGTGTAACCCCATCCAACCACCATAGACCTGTCTGTCTGTGTAACCCCATCCAACCACTATAGACCTGTCTGTCTGTGTAACTCCCTCCTACCACTATAGACCTGTCTGTTGGTGTAACCCCATCCAACCACTATAGACCTGTCTGTCTGTGTAACTCCCTCCAACCACCATAGACCTGTCTGTCGGTGTAACCCCATCCAACCACTATAGACCTGTCTGTCGGTGTAACCCCATCCAACCACTATAGACCTGTCTGTCTTTGTAACCCCATCCAACCACCATAGACCTGTCTGTCGGTGTAACCCCATCCAACCACTATAGACCTGTCTGTCTGTGTAACTCCCTCCAACCACCATAGACCTGTCTGTCTGTGTAACCCCATCCAACCACTATAGACCTGTCTGTCGGTGTAACCCCATCCAACCACTATAGACCTGTCTGTTGGTGTAACTCCTTCCAACCACCATAGACCTGTCTGTCTGTGTAACTCCCTCCAACCACCATAGACCTGTCTGTCTGTGTAACTCATCCAACCACTATAGACCTGTCTGTCGGTGTAACCCCATCCAACCACCATAGACCTGTCTGTCGGTGTAACTCCCTCCAACCACTATAGACCAGTCTGTCTGTGTAACCCCATCCAACCACCATAGACCTGTATGTCTGTGTAACCCCATCCAACCACTATAGACCTGTCTGTCGGTGTAACTCCCTCCAACCACTATAGACCTGTCTGTCGGTGTAACTCCCTCCAACCACCATAGACCTGTCTGTCGGTGTAACCCCATCCAACCACTATAGACCTGTCTGTCGGTGTAACTCCCTCCAACCACCATAGACCTGTCTATCGGTGTAACTCCCTCCAACCACTATAGACCTGTCTGTCGGTGTAACCCCATCCAACCACCATAGACCTGTCTGTCTGTGTAACCCCATCCAACCACTATAGACCTGTCTGTCTGTGTAACCCCATCCAACCACTATAGACCTGTCTGTTGGTGTAAACCCATCCAATCACTATAGACCTGTCTGTCGGTGTAACTCCCTCCAACCACCATAGACCTGTCTGTCGGTGTAAACCCATCCAACCACTATAGACCTGTCTGTCTGTGTAACCCCATCCAAATACTATAGACCTGTCTGTCGGTGTAACTCCCTCCAACCACTATAGACCTGTCTGTCTCTGGAAACACTTCCAGACCCCATAGACCTGTCTGTTGGTGTAACTCCCTCCAACCACCATAGACCTGTCTGTCTGTGTAACCCCATCCAACCACTATAGACCTGTCTGTCGGTGTAACTCCCACCAACCACTATAGACCTGTCTTTCGGTGTAACCCCATCCAACCACCATAGACCTGTCTGTCGGTGTAACCCCATCCAACCACCATAGACCTGTCTGTCTGTGTAACCCCATCCAACCACTATAGACCTGTCTGTCGGTGTAACTCCCTCCAACCACCATAGACCTGTCTGTCGGTGTAACTCCCTCCAACCACCATAGACCTGTCTGTCGGTGTAACTCCCTCCAACCACCATAGACCTGTCTGTCGGTGTAACCCCATCCAACCACCATAGACCTGTCTGTCGGTGTAACTCCCTCCAACCACCATAGACCTGTCTGTCTGTGTAACCCCATCCAACCACTATAGACCTGTCTGTCTGTGTAACTCCCTCCAACCACTATAGACCTGTCTGTTGGTGTAACCCCATCCAACCACTATAGACCTGTCTGTCTGTGTAACTCCCTCCAACCACCATAGACCTGTCTGTCGGTGTAACCCCATCCAACCACTATAGACCTGTCTGTCGGTGTAACCCCATCCAACCACTATAGACCTGTCTGTCGGTGTAACTCCCTCCAACCACCATAGACCTGTCTGTCGGTGTAACTCCCTCCAACCACCATATACCTGTCTGTCGGTGTAACCCCATCCAACCACCATAGACCTGTCTGTCTGTGTAACTCCCTCCAACCACCATAGACCTGTCTGTCGGTGTAACCCCATCCAACCACTATAGACCTGCCTGTCGGTGTAACCCCATCCAACCACCATAGACCTGTCTGTCTGTGTAACCCCATCCAACCACCATAGACCTGTGTGTCTGTGTAACCCCATCCAACCACTATAGACCTGTCTGTCTGTGTAACTCCCTCCAACCACTATAGACCTGTCTGTCTGTGTAACCCCATCCAACCACTATAGACCTGTCTGTCTGTGTAACCCCATCCAACCACTGTAGACCTGTCTGTCTGTGTAACCCCATCCAACCACCATAGACCTGTCTGTCTGTGTAACCCCATCCAACCACTATAGACCTGTCTGTCTGTGTAACTCCCTCCAACCACTATAGACCTGTCTGTTGGTGTAACCCCATCCAACCACTATAGACCTGTCTGTCTGTGTAACTCCCTCCAACCACCATAGACCTGTCTGTCGGTGTAACCCCATCCAACCACTATAGACCTGTCTGTCGGTGTAACCCCATCCAACCACTATAGACCTGTCTGTCTTTGTAACCCCATCCAACCACCATAGACCTGTCTGTCGGTGTAACCCCATCCAACCACTATAGACCTGTCTGTCTGTGTAACTCCCTCCAACCACCATAGACCTGTCTGTCTGTGTAACCCCATCCAACCACTATAGACCTGTCTGTCGGTGTAACCCCATCCAACCACTATAGACCTGTCTGTCGGTGTAACTCCCTCCAACCACCATAGACCTGTCTGTCTGTGTAACTCCCTCCAACCACCATAGACCTGTCTGTCTGTGTAACTCCCTCCAACCACTATAGACCTGTCTGTCGGTGTAACCCCATCCAACCACCATAGACCTGTCTGTCGGTGTAACTCCCTCCAACCACTATAGACCAGTCTGTCTGTGTAACCCCATCCAACCACCATAGACCTGTCTGTCTGTGTAACCCCATCCAACCACTATAGACCTGTCTGTCGGTGTAACTCCCTCCAACCACTATAGACCTGTCTGTCGGTGTAACTCCCTCCAACCACCATAGACCTGTCTGTCGGTGTAACCCCATCCAACCACTATAGACCTGTCTGTCGGTGTAACCCCATCCAACCACCATAGACCTGTCTGTCTGTGTAACCCCATCCAACCACTATAGACCTGTCTGTCGGTGTAACTCCCTCCAACCACTATAGACCTGTCTGTCGGTGTAACTCCCTCCAACCACCATAGACCTGTCTGTCGGTGTAACCCCATCCAACCACTATAGACCTGTCTGTCGGTGTAACCCCATCCAACCACCATAGACCTGTCTGTCTGTGTAACCCCATCCAACCACTATAGACCTGTCTGTTGGTGTAAACCCATCCAATCACTATAGACCTGTCTGTCGGTGTAACTCCCTCCAACCACCATAGACCTGTCTGTCGGTGTAAACCCATCCAACCACTATAGACCTGTCTGTCTGTGTAACCCCATCCAACTACTATAGACCTGTCTGTCTCTGGAAACACTTCCAGACCCCATAGACCTGTCTGTTGGTGTAACTCCCTCCAACCACCATAGACCTGTCTGTCTGTGTAACCCCATCCAACCACTATAGACCTGTCTGTCGGTGTAACTCCCTCCAACCACTATAGACCTGTCTTTCGGTGTAACCCCATCCAACCACCATAGACCTGTCTGTCGGTGTAACCCCATCCAACCACCATAGACCTGTCTGTCTGTGTAACCCCATCCAACCACTATAGACCTGTCTGTCGGTGTAACTCCCTCCAACCACCATAGACCTGTCTGTCGGTGTAACTCCCTCCAACCACCATAGACCTGTCTGTCGGTGTAACTCCCTCCAACCACCATAGACCTGTCTGTCGGTGTAACTCCCTCCAACCACCATAGACCTGTCTGTCGGTGTAACCCCATCCAACCACCATAGACCTGTCTGTCGGTGTAACTCCCTCCAACCACCATAGACCTGTCTGTCTGTGTAACCCCATCCAACCACTATAGACCTGTCTGTCTGTGTAACTCCCTCCAACCACTATAGACCTGTCTGTTGGTGTAACTCCCTCCAACCACCATAGACCTGTCTGTCGGTGTAACCCCATCCAACCACTATAGACCTGTCTGTCGGTGTAACCCCATCCAACCACTATAGACCTGTCTGTCGGTGTAACTCCCTCCAACCACCATAGACCTGTCTGTCGGTGTAACTCCCTCCAACCACCATAGACCTGTCTGTCGGTGTAACCCCATCCAACCAACATAGACCTGTCTGTCGGTGTAACTCCCTCCAACCACCATAGACCTGTCTGTCTGTGTAACCCCATCCAACCACTATAGACCTGTCTGTCTGTGTAACTCCCTCCAACCACTATAGACCTGTCTGTTGGTGTAACCCCATCCAACCACTATAGACCTGTCTGTCTGTGTATCTCCCTCCAACCACCATAGACCTGTCTGTCGGTGTAACCCCATCCAACCACTATAGACCTGTCTGTCGGTGTAACCCCATCCAACCACTATAGACCTGTCTGTCTGTGTAACTCCCTCCAACCACCATAGACCTGTCTGTCTGTGTAACCCCATCCAACCACCATAGACCTGTCTGTCGGTGTAACCCCATCCAACCACTATAGACCTGTCTGTCTGTGTAACTCCCTCCAACCACCATAGACCTGTCTGTCTGTGTAACCCCATCCAACCACTATAGACCTGTCTGTCGGTGTAACCCCATCCAACCACTATAGACCTGTCTGTCGGTGTAACTCCCTCCAACCACCATAGACCTGTCTGTCTGTGTAACTCCCTCCAACCACTATAGACCTGTCTGTCGGTGTAACCCCATCCAACCACCATAGACCTGTCTGTCGGTGTAACTCCCTCCAACCACTATAGACCAGTCTGTCTGTGTAACCCCATCCAACCACCAAAGATCTGTCTGTCTGTGTAACCCCATCCAACCACTATAGACCTGTCTGTCGGTGTAACTCCCTCCAACCACTATAGACCTGTCTGTCGGTGTAACTCCCTCCAACCACCATAGACCTGTCTGTCGGTGTAACCCCATCCAACCACTATAGACCTGTCTGTCGGTGTAACTCCCTCCAACCACCATAGACCTGTCTATCGGTGTAACTCCCTCCAACCACTATAGACCTGTCTGTCGGTGTAACCCCATCCAACCACCATAGACCTGTCTGTCTGTGTAACCCCATCCAACCACTATAGACCTGTCTGTCTGTGTAACCCCATCCAACCACTATAGACCTGTCTGTTGGTGTAAACCCATCCAATCACTATAGACCTGTCTGTCGGTGTAACTCCCTCCAACCACCATAGACCTGTCTGTCGGTGTAAACCCATCCAACCACTATAGACCTGTCTGTCTGTGCAACCCCATCCAACTACTATAGACCTGTCTGTCGGTGTAACTCCCTCCAACCACTATAGACCTGTCTGTCTCTGGAAACACTTCCAGACCCCATAGACCTGTCTGTTGGTGTAACTCCCTCCAACCACCATAGACCTGTCTGTCTGTGTAACCCCATCCAACCACTATAGACCTGTCTGTCGGTGTAACTCCCTCCAACCACTATAGACCTGTCTGTCGGTGTAACCCCATCCAACCACCATAGACCTGTCTGTCGGTGTAACCCCATCCAACCACCATAGACCTGTCTGTCTGTGTAACCCCATCCAACCACTATAGACCTGTCTGTCGGTGTAACTCCCTCCAACCACCATAGACCTGTCTGTCGGTGTAACTCCCTCCAACCACCATAGACCTGTCTGTCGGTGTAACTCCCTCCAACCACCACAGACCTGTCTGTCGGTGTAACCCCATCCAACCACCATAGACCTGTCTGTCGGTGTAACCTTCTCCAACCACCATAGACCTGTCTGTCTGTGTAACCCCATCCAACCACTATAGACCTGTCTGTCTGTGTAACTCCCTCCAACCACTATAGACCTGTCTGTTGGTGTAACCCCATCCAACCACTATAGACCTGTCTGTCTGTGTAACTCCCTCCAACCACCATAGACCTGTCTGTCGGTGTAACCCCATCCAACCACTATAGACCTGTCTGTCGGTGTAACCCCATCCAACCACTATAGACCTGTCTGTCGGTGTAACTCCCTCCAACCACCATAGACCTGTCTGTCGGTGTAACTCCCTCCAACCACCATAGACCTGTCTGTCGGTGTAACCCCATCCAACCAACATAGACCTATCTGTCGGTGTAACTCCCTCCAACCACCATAGACCTGTCTGTCTGTGTAACCCCATCCAACCACTATAGACCTGTCTGTCTGTGTAACTCCCTCCAACCACTATAGACCTGTCTGTTGGTGTAACCCCATCCAACCACTATAGACCTGTCTGTCTGTGTAACTCCCTCCAACCACCATAGACCTGTCTGTCGGTGTAACCCCATCCAACCACTATAGACCTGTCAGTCGGTGTAACCCCATCCAACCACTATAGACCTGTCTGTCTGTGTAACCCCATCCAACCACCATAGACCTGTCTGTCTGTGTAACCCCATCCAACCACCATAGACCTGTCTGTCTGTGTAACCCCATCCAACCACTATAGACCTGTCTGTCTGTGTAACCCCATCCAACCACTATAGACCTGTCTGTCTGTGTAACCCCATCCAACCACCATAGACCTGTCTGTCTGTGTAACCCCATCCAACCACTATAGACCTGTCTGTCTGTGTAACTCCCTCCAACCACTATAGACCTGTCTGTTGGTGTAACCCCATCCAACCACTATAGACCTGTCTGTCTGTGTAACTCCCTCCAACCACCATAGACGTGTCTGTCGGTGTAACCCCATCCAACCACTATAGACCTGTCTGTCGGTGTAACCCCATCCAACCACTATAGACCTGTCTGTCTGTGTAACCACATCCAACCACCATAGACCTGTCTGTCGGTGTAACCCCATCCAACCACTATAGACCTGTCTGTCTGTGTAACTCCCTCCAACCACCATAGACCTGTCTGTCTGTGTAACCCCATCCAACCACTATAGACCTGTCTGTCGGTGTAACCCCATCCAACCACTATAGACCTGTCTGTCGGTGTAACTCCCTCCAACCACATAGACCTGTCTGTCTGTGTAACTCCCTCCAACCACTATAGACCTGTCTGTCTGTGTAACTCCCTCCAACCACTATAGACCTTTCTGTTGGTGTAACCCCATCCAACCACCATAGACCTGTCTGTCTGTGTAACTCCCTCCAACCACCATAGACCTGTCTGTCTGTGTAACCCCATCCAACCACTATAGACCTGTCTGTCGGTGTAACTCCCTCCAACCACCATAGACCTGTCTGTCGGTGTAACTCCCTCCAACCACCATAGACCTGTCTGTCGGTGTAACTCCCTCCAACCACCATAGACCTGTCTGTCGGTGTAACCCCATCCAACCACCATAGACCTGTCTGTCGGTGTAACTCCCTCCAACCACCATAGACCTCTCTGTCTGTGTAACCCCATCCAACCACTATAGACCTGTCTGTCTCTGTAACTCCCTCCAACCACTATAGACCTGTCTGTTGGTGTAACCCCATCCAACCACTATAGACCTGTCTGTCTGTGTAACTCCCTCCAACCACCATAGACCTGTCTGTCGGTGTAACTCCCTCCAACCACCATAGACCTGTCTGTCGGTGTAACTCCCTCCAACCACCATAGACCTGTCTGTCGGTGTAACCCCATCCAACCAACATAGACCTGTCTGTCGGTGTAACTCCCTCCAACCACCATAGACCTGTCTGTCTGTGTAACCCCATCCAACCACTATAGACCTGTCTGTCTGTGTAACTCCCTCCAACCACTATAGACCTGTCTGTTGGTGTAACCCCATCCAACCACTATAGACCTGTCTGTCTGTGTAACTCCCTCCAACCACCATAGACCTGTCTGTCGGTGTAACCCCATCCAACCACTATAGACCTGTCTGTCGGTGTAACCCCATCCAACCACTATAGACCTGTCTGTCGGTGTAACTCCCTCCAACCACATAGACCTGTCTGTCTGTGTAACTCCCTCCAACCACTATAGACCTGTCTGTCTGTGTAACTCCCTCCAACCACTATAGACCTGTCTGTTGGTGTAACCCCATCCAACCACCATAGACCTGTCTGTCTGTGTAACTCCCTCCAACCACCATAGACCTGTCTGTCTGTGTAACCCCATCCAACCACTATAGACCTGTCTGTCGGTGTAACTCCCTCCAACCACCATAGACCTGTCTGTCGGTGTAACTCCCTCCAACCACCATAGACCTGTCTGTCTGTGTAACCCCATCCAACCACTATAGACCTGTCTGTCTGTGTAACTCCCTCCAACCACTATAGACCTGTCTGTTGGTGTAACCCCATCCAACCACCATAGACCTGTCTGTCTGTGTAACTCCCTCCAACCACCATAGACCTGTCTGTCGGTGTAACCCCATCCAACCACTATAGACCTGCCTGTCGGTGTAACCCCATCCAACCACCATAGACCTGTCTGTCTGTGTAACCCCATCCAACCACCATAGACCTGTGTGTCTGTGTAACCCCATCCAACCACCATAGACCTGTCTGTCTGTGTAACCCCATCCAACCACCATAGACCTGTCTGTCTGTGTAACCCCATCCAACCACTATAGACCTGTCTGTCTGTGTAACTCCCTCCAACCACTATAGACCTGTCTGTCTGTGTAACCCCATCCAACCACTATAGACCTGTCTGTCTGAGTAACCCCATCCAACCACTATAGACCTGTCTGTCTGTGTAACCCCATCCAACCACCATAGACCTGTCTGTCGGTGTAACCCCATCCAACCACTATAGACCTGTCTGTCGGTGTAACTCCCTCCAACCACCATAGACCTGTCTATCGGTGTAACTCCCTCCAACCACTATAGACCTGTCTGTTGGTGTAACCCCATCCAACCACCATAGACCTGTCTGTCTGTGTAACTCCCTCCAACCACCATAGACCTGTCTGTCGGTGTAACCCCATCCAACCACTATAGACCTGTCTGTCGGTGTAACCCCATCCAACCACCATAGACCTGTCTGTCTGTGTAACCCCATCCAACCACCATAGACCTGTCTGTCTGTGTAACCCCATCCAACCACCATAGACCTGTCTGTCTGTGTAACCCCATCCAACCACCATAGACCTGTCTGTCTGTGTAACCCCATCCAACCACTATAGACCTGTCTGTCTGTGTAACTCCCTCCAACCACTATAGACCTGTCTGTCTGTGTAACCCCATCCAACCACTATAGACCTGTCTGTCTGTGTAACCCTATCCAACCACTATAGACCTGCCTGTCTGTGTAACCCCATCCAACCACCATAGACCTGTCTGTCTGTGTAACCCCATCCAACCACTATAGACCTGTCTGTCTGTGTAACTCCCTCCAACCACTATAGACCTGTCTGTTGGTGTAACCCCATCCAACCACTATAGACCTGTCTGTCTGTGTAACTCCCTCCAACCACCATAGACCTGTCTGTCGGTGTAACCCCATCCAACCACTATAGACCTGTCTGTCGGTGTAACCCCATCCAACCACTATAGACCTGTCTGTCTGTGTAACCCCATCCAACCACCATAGACCTGTCTGTCGGTGTAACCCCAACCAACCACTATAGACCTGTCTGTCTGTGTAACTCCCTCCAACCACCATAGACCTGTCTGTCTGTGTAACCCCATCCAACCACTATAGACCTGTCTGTCTGTGTAACCCCATCCAACCACTATAGACCTGTCTGTCGGTGTAACTCCCTCCAACCACCATAGACCTGTCTGTCTGTGTAACTCCCTCCAACCACCATAGACATGTCTGTCTGTGTAACTCCCTCCAACCACTATAGACCTGTCTGTCGGTGTAACCCCATCCAACCGCCATAGACCTGTCTGTCGGTGTAACTCCCTCCAACCACTATAGACCTGTCTGTCTGTGTAACCCCATCCAACCACCATAGACCTGTCTGTCTGTGTAACCCCATCCAACCACTATAGACCTGTCTGTCGATGTAACTCCCTCCAACCACTATAGACCTGTCTGTCGGTGCAACTCCCTCCAACCACCATAGACCTGTCTGTCGGTGTAACCCCATCCAACCACTATAGACCTGTCTGTCGGTGTAACTCCCTCCAACCACCATAGACCTGTCTATCGGTGTAACTCCCTCCAACCACTATAGACCTGTCTGTCGGTGTAACCCCATCCAACCACCATAGACCTGTCTGTCTGTGTAACCCCATCCAACCACTATAGACCTGTCTGTCTGTGTAACCCCATCCAACCACTATAGACCTGTCTGTTGGTGTAAACCCATCCAACCACTATAGACCTGTCTGTCGGTGTAACTCCCTCCAACCACCATAGACCTGTCTGTCGGTCTAAACCCATCCAACCACTATAGACCTGTCTGTCTGTGTAACCCCATCCAACCACTATAGACCTGTCTGTCGGTGTAACTCCCTCCAACCACTATAGACCTGTCTGTCTCTGGAAACCCTTCCAGACCCCATAGACCTGTCTGTTGGTGTAACTCCCTCCAACCACCATAGACCTGTCTGTCTGTGTAACCCCATCCAACCACTATAGACCTGTCTGTCGGTGTAACTCCCTCCAACCACTATAGACCTGTCTGTCGGTGTAACCCCATCCAACCACCATAGACCTGTCTGTCGGTGTAACCCCATCCAACCACCATAGACCTGTCTGTCGGTGTAACTCCCTCCAACCACCATAGACCTGTCTGTCGGTGTAACCCCATCCAACCACCATAGACCTGTCTGTCGGTGTAACTCCCTCCAACCACCATAGACCTGTCTGTCTGTTTAACTTCCTCCAACCACTATAGACCTGTCTGTCGGTGTAACTCCCTCCAACCACTATAGACCTGTCTGTTGGTGTAACTCCCTCCAACCACCATAGACCGGTCTGTCTCTGGAAACCCTTCCAGACCCCATAGACCCATAGAAGAAGGTAGAAGAAGATGGAGCTGAGTGATGAGGATGCCAAACGACGACTCCTTTGTTTGCATCTCAGAAACAGCTTTATTTCTATCTTTGATATCTCTCCTTTTCCCTGTCAAGGTCCTTTTGAAGACTCTGATCTGGAGCTGCTCTCTGAATTCAGCTCTTTGCAGTGGTGGGACACGCTCTCAGGGCCTCTCAACCGACCGTTTTTCGATGTGCCAGCAGCGTGTCCTGGAAGACTAGAGCACCTTCAGGGTGCCAGATTTTCATGGCTCTTGGGCTGGGCTGATTCAAGGCTGGTGTCGCCAACTGATGTATTGTTGGAGTACAAGGAAGATTGGAGCAGCAGGCTTGCTGTTGGCTGTGTGCCCAGTGGCACAGAGCTTGGAAAAAAGAGAAGTAACACCCTAAATCAGTGAGTTGTTTTTTATGTCTCCCCTCTCGCTGTGAACCGGGGACACCTATTATAAGGGAGAGAGAGAGAGCCTGTGGTATGTCGAATATTGGGTGAACGAGTAGTCTTTGGGGTACTGCAAGTCTGTGTCTTTTTGATGCTTTGCTACATGATTGAGTGCTTGATGAGGACACCGATGCTTTTTTTGTGGTGGGGAGGGGTGATCATTGCTTTTCTGCAGCTTCTGGGTGGGAGGGGGTAGCTGGAGGTCTGGAGGTTTATAGCGTTTGGTCTCTGTAACTCACTCCAGACCCTATATACCTTGTTGACTCCCTAATCTCCAGTAGCTCGTTTAGACGTTACTCTCTCCAACCCCTATAGACATCCCTCTCTGAAACCCCTCTCTAATCTGTATATACCTCCCTGTCTCTATAACAGTCTCCAGACCCTACAGACCTCATTGTCTCTGTAACAACATTTAGACCCTATAGACCTCCCTGTCTCTGTAAACCACTCCAACCCCTATAAACCTCCCTGTCACTGTAACCCACTCCAACCCCTATAAACCTCCCTGTCTCTGTAAACCACTCCAACCCCTATAAACCTCCCTGTCTCTGTAACCCACTCCAACCCCTATAAACCTCCTTGTCTCTGTAATTCACTCCAACCCCTATTGACCTCCCTGTCTCTGTAACCCCCACCAAACCCTATAAACCTCCCTGACTCTGTAACCAACACCAAGCCCTATAAACCTCCCTGTCTCTGTAACCGCCACCAAACCCTATAAACCTCCCTGTCTCTGTAACCCCCACCAAACCCTATAGACCTCCCTGTCTCTGTTACCCCCACCAAACCCTATAAACCTCCCTGCCTCTGTAACGCACTCCAACCCCTATAGACCTCCCTGTCTCTGTAACCCCCACCAAAACCTATAGACCTCCCTGTCTCTGTAAACCACTCCAACCCCTATAAACCTTCCTGTATCTGTAACCCACTCCAACCACTATAAACCTCCCTGTCTCCGTAACCCCCACCAAACCCTATAAACCTCCCTGTCTCTGTAACACCCACCAAACCCTATAGACCTCCCTTTCCCTGTAACCCCAACAAAACCCTATAGACATCCCTGTCTCTGTAACCCCACACCAAACACTATAAACCTCCCTGTCTCTATAACCCCCACCAAACCCTATAGACCTCCCTGTCTCTGTAACCCCCACCAAACCCTATAGACATCCCTGTCACTGTAACCCCCACCAAACCCTATAAACCTCCCTGTCTCTGTAACCCCCACCAAATCCTATAAACCTCCCTGTCTCTGTAATCCACTCTAACCCCTATAAACATCCCTGTCTCTGTAACCCACTCCTACCACTATAAAACTCCCTGTCTCTGTAACCACCACAAACCCCTATACAACTCACTGTCTCTGTAACCCCCAACAAACCCTATAAACCTCCCTGTCTCTGTAACCCACTCCAAACCCTATAAACCTCCCTGTCTCTGTAAACCCCACCAAACCCTATAGACCTCCCTGTCTCTGTAACCCCCACCAAACCCTATAGACCTCCCTGTCTCTGTAACCCCCACCAAACCCTATATACCTCCATCTCTGTAACCCCCACCAACCACTATAAACCTCCCTGTCTCTGTAACCCCCACCAAACCCTATCAACCTCCCTGTCTCTGTAACCCACTCCAAACCCTATAAACCTCCCTGTCTCTGTAACCCACTCCAACCCCTATAAACCTCCCTGTCTCTGTAACTCCCACCAACAACTATAAACCTCCCTGTCTCTGTAACCCACTCCAACCCCGATAAACCTCCCTGTCTCTGTAAACCACTCCAAACCCTATAAACCTCCCTGTCTCTGTAACCCCAACCAACCCCTATAAACCTCCCTGTCTCTGTAACCCACTCCAACCCCTATAAATCTCCCTGTCGCTGTAACCCACTCCAACCCCTATATACCTCCCTGTCTCTGTAACCCACTCCAACCCCTATAGACCTCCCTGTCTCTGTAACCCCCACCAAACCCTATAAACCTCCCTGTCTCTGTAACACCCACCAACACCTATAAACCTCCCTGTCTCTGTAACCCCCACCAACCCCTATAATCCTCCCTGTCTCTGTAACCCACCTCAACCCCTATATACCTCCCTGTCTCTGTAACCCACTCCAACCCCTATAGACCTCCCTGTCTCTGTAAACCCCACCAAACCCTATAAACCTCCCTCTCTCTGTAAATCCCACCAACCCCTATAAACCTCACTGTCTCTGTAACCCACTCCAACCCCTATAAACCTCCCTGTCTCTGTAACCCCCACCAAACCCTATAAACCTCCCTGTCTCTGTAACCCACTCTTAACTCTATAAACCTCCCTGTCTCTGTAACCCACACCAAACCCTATAGACCTCACTGTCTCTGTAACCCCCACCAAACCCTATAAACCTCCCTGTCTCTGTAACCCCCACCAAACCCTATAGACCTCCCTGTCTCTGTAACCCCCACCAAACCCTATAAACCTCCCTGTCTCTGTAACCCCCACCAAACCCTATAAACCTCACTGTCTCTGTAACCCCCAACAACCCCTATAAATGTCCCTGTCTCCGTAACCCCCACCAAACACTATAAACCTCCCTGTCTCTGTAACGAACTCCAAACCCTATAAACCTCCCTGTTTCTGTAACCCCCACCAAACCCTATAAACCTCCCTGACTCTGTAACCCCCACCAAACCCTATAAACCACCCTGTCTCTGTAACCCCCACCAAACCCTATAGACCTCCCTGTCTCTGTAACCCCCAACAAACCCTATAAAACTCACTGTCTCTGTAACCCACTCCAACCCCTATAAACCTCCCTGTGTCTGTATCCCACATCAAACCCTATAAACCTCCCTGTCCCTGTAACCCACTCCAACCCCTATAGACATCCCTGTCTCTGTAACCCACTCCAAACCCTATAAACCTCCCTGTCTCTGTAACGAACTCCAAACCCTATAAACCTCCCTGTTTCTGTAACCCCCACCAAACCCTATAAACCTCCCTGTGTCTGTATCCCACATCAAACCCTATAAACCTCCCTGTCCCTGTAACCCACTCCAACCCCTATAGACATCCCTGTCTCTGTAACCCACTCCAACCCCTATAGACCTCCCTGTCTCTGTAAACCCCACCAAACGCTATAAACCTCCCAGTCTCTGTAACCCACTCCAACCCCTATAGACCTCCCTGTCTCTGTAACCCCCACCAAAACCTATAAACCTCCCTGTCTCTGTAAACCCCACCAAACGCTATAAACCTCCCAGTCTCTGTAACCCACTCCAACCCCTATAGACCTCCCTGTCTCTGTAACCCCCACCAAACCCTATAGACATCCCTGTCTCTGTAACCCCCACCAAACCCTATATACCTCCATCTCGGTAACCCACACCAACCGCTATAAACCTCCCTGTCTCTGTAACCCCCATCAAACCCTATAAACATCCCTGTCTCTGTAACCCCCATCAAACCCTATAAACCTCCCTGTCTCTGTAATCCACTCCAACCCCTATAAACCTCCCTGTCTCTGTAACCCACTCCTACCACTATAAAACTCCCTGTCTCTGTAACCACCACAAACCCCTATACAACTCACTGTCTCTGTAACCCCCAACAAACCCTATAAACCTCCCTGTCTCTGTAACCCACTCCAAACCCTATAAACCTCCCTGTCTCTGTAAACCCCACCAAACCCTATAGACCTCCTGGTCTCTGTAACCCCCACCAAACCCTATAGACCTCCCTGTCTCTGTAACCCCCACCAAACCCTATATACCTCCATCTCTGTAACCCCCACCAACCACTATAAACCTCCCTGTCTCTGTAACCCCCACCAAACCCTATCAACCTCCCTGTCTCTGTAACCCACTCCAAACCCTATAAACCTCCCTGTCTCTGTAACCCACTCCAACCCCTATAAACCTCCCTGTCTCTGTAACTCCCACCAACACCTATAAATCTCCCTGTCTCTGTAACCCACTCCAACCCCGATAAACCTCCCTGTCTCTGTAAACCACTCCAAACCCTATAAACCTCCCTGTCTCTGTAACCCCCACCAACCCCTATAAACCTCCCTGTCTCTGTAACCCACTCCAACCCCTATAAATCTCCCTGTCGCTGTAACCCACTCCAACCCCTATATACCTCCCTGTCTCTGTAACCCACTCCAACCCCTATAGACCTCCCTGTCTCTGTAACCCCCACCAAACCCTATAAACCTCCCTGACTCTGTAACACCCACCAACACCTATAAACCTCCCTGTCTCTGTAACCCCCACCAACCCCTATAATCCTCCCTGTCTCTGTAACCCACTTCAACCCCTATATACCTCCCTGTCTCTGTAACCCACTCCAACCCCTATAGACCTCCCTGTCTCTGTAAACCCCACCAAACCCTATAAACCTCCCTCTCTCTGTAAATCCCACCAACCCCTATAAACCTCACTGTCTCTGTAACCCACTCCAACCCCTATAAACCTCCCTGTCTCTGTAACCCCCACCAAACCCTATAAACCTCCCTGTCTCTGTAACCCACTCTTAACCCTATAAACCTCCCTGTCTCTGTAACCCACACCAAACCCTATAGACCTCACTGTCTCTGTAACCCCCACCAAACCCTATAAACCTCCCTGTCTCTGTAACCCCCACCAAACCCTATAGACCTCCCTGTCTCTGTAACCCCCACCAAACCCTATAAACCTCCCTGTCTCTGTAACCCCCACCAAACCCTATAAACCTCACTGTCTCTGTAACCACCAACAACCCCTATAAATGTCCCTGTCTCCGTAACCCCCACCAAACACTATAAACCTCCCTGTCTCTGTAACGAACTCCAAACCCTATAAACCTCCCTGTTTCTGTAACCCCCACCAAACCCTATAAACCTCCCTGTCTCTGTAACCCCCACCAAACCCTATAAACCACCCTGTCTCTGTAACCCCCACCAAACCCTATAGACCTCCCTGTCTCTGTAACCCCCAACAAACCCTATAAAACTCACTGTCTCTGTAACCCACTCCAACCCCTATAAACCTCCCTGTGTCTGTATCCCACATCAAACCCTATAAACCTCCCTGTCCCTGTAACCCACTCCAACCCCTATAGACATCCCTGTCTCTGTAACCCACTCCAACCCCTATAGACCTCCCTGTCTCTGTAACCCCCACCAACCCCTATAAACCTCCCTGTCTCTGTAACCCCACTAAACCCTATAAACCTCCCTGTCTCTGTAACCCCCATCAAACCCTATATACCTCCCTGTCTCTGTAACCCCCATCAAACCCTATAAACCTCCCTGTCTCTGTAACCCACCCCAACCCCAATAAACCTCCCTGTCTCTGAAACCCCCATCAAACCCTATAAACCTCCCTGTCTCTGTAACCCCCATCAACCCCTATAAACCTCCCTGTCTCTGTACCCCCACCAAACCCTATAAACCTCCCTGTCTCTGTAACCTCCACCAAACCCTATAAACCTCCCTGTCTCTGTAACCCCCACCAAACCCTATAAACCTCCCTGTCTCTGTAACCCACTCCAACCCCTATAAACCTCCCTGTCTCTGTAACCCACTCCAACCCATATAAACCTCCCTGTCTCGGTAACCCACTCCAAACCCTATAAACCTCCCTGTCTCTGTAACCCACTCCAACCCCTATAAACCTCCCTGTCTCTGTTATCCCCACCAAACCATATAAACCTCCCTGTCTCTGTAACCCACTCCAACCCCTATAGACCTCCCAGTCTCTGTAACCCCCACCAAACCCTATAAAACTCCCTGTCTCTGTAACCCCCACCAAACCCTATAAACCTCCCTGTCTCTGTAACCCCCACCAAACCCTATAAACCTCCCTGTCTCTGGTACCCCCACCAAACCCTATAAACCTCCCTGTCTCTGTAACCCCCACCAAACCCTATAAACCTCCCTGTCTCTGTAACCCACTCCAACCCCTATAAACCTCCCTGTCTCTGTAACCCACTCCAACCCATATAAACCTCCCTGTCTCGGTAACCACTCCAAACCCTATAAACCTCCCTGTCTCTGTAACTCCCACTCCAACCCCTATAAACCTCCCTGTCTCTGTAACCCACTCCAACCCCTATAAACCTCCTTGTCTCTGTTATCCCCACCAAACCATATAAACCTCCCTGTCTCTGTAACCCACTCCAACCCCTATAGACCTCCCAGTCTCTGTAACCCCCACCAAACCCTATAAAACTCCCTGTCTATGTAACCCACTCCAACCCCTATAGACCTCCCTGTCTCTGTAACCCACTCCAAACCGTATAAACGTCCATGTCTCTGTAACCCCCATCGAACCCTATAGACCTCCCTGTCTCTGTTATCCACTCCAACCCCTTTAAACCTCCCTGTCTCTGTAACCCACTCCAACCACTATAAAACTCCCTGTCTCTGTAACCACCACAAACCCCTATACAACTCACTGTCTCTGTAACCCCCAACAAACCCTATAAACCTCCCTGTCTCTGTAACCCACTCCAAACCCTATAAACCTCCCTGTCTCTGTAAACCCCACCAAACCCTATAGACCTCCCTGTCTCTGTAACCCCCACCAAACCCTATAGACCTCCCTGTCTCTGTAACCCCCACCAATCCCTATATACCTCCATCTCTGTAACCCCCACCAACCACTATAAACCTCCCTTTCTCTGTAACCCCCACCAAACCATATCAACCTCCGTGTCTCTGTAACCCACTCCAAACCCTATAAACCTCCCTGTCTCTGTAACCCACTCCAACCCCTATAAACCTCCCTGTCTCTGTAACTCCCACCAACACCTATAAACCTCCCTGTCTCTGTAAACCACTCCAAACCCTATAAACCTCCCTGTCTCTGTAACCCCCACCAACCCCTATAAACCTCCCTGTCTCTGTAACCCACTCCAACCCCTATAAATCTCCCTGTCTCTGTAACCCACTCCAACCCCTATATACCTCCCTGTCTCTGTAACCCACTCCAACCCCTATAGACCTCCCTGTCTCTGTAACCCCCACCAAACCCTATAAACCTCCCTGTCTCTGTAACACCCACCAACACCTATAAACCTCCCTGTCTCTGTAACCCCCACCAACCCCTATAATCCTCCCTGTCTCTGTAAACCACTTCAACCCCTATATACCTCCCTGTCTCTGTAACCCACTCCAACCCCTATAGACCTCCCTGTCTCTGTAAACCCCACCAAACCCTATAAACCTCCCTCTCTCTGTAAATCCCACCAACCCCTATAAACCTCACTGTCTCTGTAACCCACTCCAACCCCTATAAACCTCCCTGTCTCTGTAACCCCCACCAAACCCTATAAACCTCCCTGTCTCTGTAACCCACTCTTAACCCTATAAACCTCCCTGTCTCTGTAACCCACACCAAACCCTATAGACCTCACTGTCTCTGTAACCCCCACCAAACCCTATAAACCTCCCTGTCTCTGTAACCCCCACCAAACCCTATAGACCTCCCTGTCTCTGTAACCCCCACCAAACCCTATAAACCTCCCTGTCTCTGTAACCCCCACCAAACCCTATAAACCTCACTGTCTCTGTAACCCCCAACAACCCCTATAAATGTCCCTGTCTCCGTAACCCCCACCAAACACTATAAACCTCCCTGTCTCTGTAACGAACTCCAAACCCTATAAACCTCCCTGTTTCTGTAACCCCCACCAAACCCTATAAACCTCCCTGTCTCTGTAACACCCACCAAACCCTATAAACCACCCTGTCTCTGTAACCCCCACCAAACCCTATAGACCTCCCTGTCTCTGTAACCCCCAACAAACCCTATAAAACTCACTCTCTCTGTAACCCACTCCAACCCCTATAAACCTCCCTGTGTCTGTATCCCACATCAAACCCTATAAACCTCCCTGTCCCTGTAACCCACACCAACCCCTATAGACATCCCTGTCTCTGTAACCCACTCCAACCCCTATAGACCTCCCTGTCTCTGTAACCCCCACCAACCCCTATAAACCTCCCTGTCTCTGTAACCCCCACTAAACCCTATAAACCTCCCTGAATCTGTAACCCCCATCAAACCCTATATACCTCCCTGTCTCTGTAACCCCCATCAAACCCTATAAACCTCCCTGTCTCTGTAACCCACCCCAACCCCAATAAACCCTGTCTCTGAAACCCCCATCAAACCCTATAAACCTCCCTGTCTCTGTAACCCCCATCAACCCCTATAAACCTCCCTGTCTCTGTACCCCCACCAAACCCTATAAACCTCCCTGTCTCTGTAACCCCCACCAAACCCTATAAACCTCCCTGTCTCTGTAACCCCCACCAAACCCTATAAACCTCCCTATCTCTGTAACCCACTCCAACCCCTATAAACCTCCCTGTCTCTGTAACCCACTCCAACCCATATAAACCTCCCTGTCTCGGTAACCCAATCCAAACCCTATAAACCTCCCTGTCTCTGTAACCCACTCCAACCCCTATAAACCTCCCTGTCTCTGTTATCCCCACCAAACCATATAAACCTCCCTGTCTCTGTAACGCACTCCAACCCCTATAGACCTCCCAGTCTCTGGAACCCCCACCAAACCCTATAAAACTCCCTGTCTCTGTAACCCCCATCAACCCCTATAAACCTCCCTGTCTCTGTAACCCCCACCAAACCCTATAAACCTCCCTGTCTCTGTAACCCCCACCAAACCCTATAAACCTCCCTGTCTCTGTAACCCCCACCAAACCCTATAAACCTCCCTGTCTCTGTAACCCACTCCAACCCCTATAAACCTCCCTGTCTCTGTAACCACTCCAAACCCTATAAACCTCCCTGTCTCTGTAACTCCCACTCCAACCCCTATAAACCTCCCTGTCTCTGTAACCCACTCCAACCCCTATAAACCTCCCTGTCTCTGTTATCCCCACCAAACCATATAAACCTCCCTGTCTCAGTAACCCACTCCAACCCCTATAGACCTCCCAGCCTCTGTATCCCCTACCAAACCCTATAAAACTCCCTGTCTCTGTAACCCACTCCAACCACTATAGACCTCCCTGTCTCTGTAACCCACTCCAAACCGTATAAACGTCCCTGTCTCTGTAACCCCCATCGAACCCTATAGACCTCCCTGTCTCTGTAAACCACTCCAACCCCTATAAACTTATCTATCTCTGTAACCCACTCCAACCCCTATAAGCCTCCCTGTCTCTGTAACCCCCACCAAACCCTATAAACCTCCCTGTCTCTGTAACCCACTCCAACCCCTATAAACCTCCCTGTCTCTGTAACACACTCCAAACCCTATAGACCTCACTGTCTCTGTAACCCACTCCATACCCTATAAACCTCCCTGTCTCTGTAAACCCCACCAACCCCTATGAACCTCCCTGTCTCTGTAACCCATTCCAAACACTATAAACCTCCCTGTCTCTGTAACCCACTCCAACCCCTATAAACCTCCCTGTCTCTGTAACCCACTCAAAACCCTATAAACCTCCCTGTCTCTGTAACCACCACCAACCCCTATACACCTCCCTGTCTCTGTAACCCCCACCAAACCCTATAAACCTCCCTGTCTCTGTAACCCCCACCAAACCCTATAAACCTCACTTTCTCTGTAACCCCCAACAACCCCTATAAATCTCCCTGTCTCCGTAACCCCCACCAAACCCTATAAACCTCCCTGTCTCTGTAACCCCCACCAAACCCTATAAACCTCCGTCTTTGTAAACCCCACTAACCCCTATACACCTCCCTGTTTCTGTAACCCCCACCAAACCCTATAAACCTCCCTGTCTCTGTAACCCACTCCAACCCCTATAAACCTCCCTGTCTCTGTCACCCACTCCAACCCCTATAGACCCTCCTCTCTGTAACCCCCACCAAACACTATAAACCTCCCTGTCTCTGTAACCCCCACCAAACCCTATAAACCTCCCTGTCTCTGTAACCCCCACGAAACCCTATAATCCTCCCTGTCTCTGTAATCCCCACCAAAACCTATAGACCTCCCTGTCTCTGTAACCCACTCCAACCCCTATAAACCTCCCTGTGTCTGTATCCCACATCAAACCCTATAAACCTCCCTGTCTCTGTAACCCACTCCAACCCCTATAAACCTCCCTGTCTCTGTAACCCACTCCAACCCTTATAGACATCCCTGTCTCTGTAACCCACTCCAAACCCTATAAACCTCCCTGTCTCTGTAAACCCCACCAAACCCTATAAACCTCCCTGTCTCTGTAACCCACTCCAACACCTATAAACCTCCCTGTCTCTGTAACCCACTCCAACCCCTATAGACCTCCCTGTCTCTGTAACCCACTCCAAAACCTATAAACCTCCCTGTCTCTGTAAACCCCACCAAACGCTATAAACCTCCCTGTCTCTGTAAACCCCACCAAACCCAATAAACCTCCCAGTCTCTGTAACCCACTCCAACCCCTATAGACCTCCCTGTCTCTGTAACCCCCACCAAACCCTATATACCTCCATCTCGGTAACCCACACCAACCGCTATAAACCTCCCTGTCTCTGTAACCCCCATCAAAGCCTATAAACATCCCTGTCTCTGTAACCCCCATCAAACCCTATAAACCTCCCTGTCTCTGTAATCCACTCCAACCCCTATAAACCTCCCTGTCTCTGTAACCCACTCCAACCCCTATAAAACTCCCTGTCTCTGTAACCACCACCAACCCCTATACAACTCACTGTCTCTGTAACCCCCAACAAACCCTATAAACCTCCCTGTCTCTGTAACCCACTCGAAACCCTATAAACCTCCCTGTCTCTGTAAACCCCACCAAACCCTATAGACCTCCCTGTCTCTGTAACCCCCACCAAACCCTATAGACCTCCCTGTCTCTGTAACCCCCACCAAACCCTATATACCTCCATCTCTGTAACCCCCACCAACCACTATAAACCTCCCTGTCTCTGTAACCCCCACCAAACCCTATCAACCTCCCTGTATCTGTAACCCACTCCAAACCCTATAAACCTCCCTGTCTCTGTAACCCACTCCAACCCCTATAAACCACCCTGTTTCTGTAACTCCCACCAACACCTATAAACCTCCCTGTCTCTGTAACCCACTCCAACCCCGATAAACCTCCCTGTCTCTGTAAACCACTCCAAACCCTATAAACCTCCCTGTCTCTGTAACACCCACCAACACCTATAAACCTCCCTGTCTCTGTAACCCCCACCAACCCCTATAATCCTCCTGTCTCTGTAACCCACTCCAACCCCTATATACCTCCCTGTCTCTGTAACCCACTCCAACCCCTATAGACCTCCCTGTCTCTGTAAACCCCACCAAACCCTATAAACCTCCCTCTCTCTGTAAATCCCACCAACCCCTATAAACCTCACTGTCTCTGTAACCCACTCCAACCCCTATAAACCTCCCTGTCTCTGTAACCCCCACCAAACCCTATAAACCTCCCTGTCTCTGTAACCCACTCTAAACCCTATAAACCTCCCTGTCTCTGTAACCCCCACCAAACCCTATAGACCTCACTGTCTCTGTAAACCCCACCAAACCCTATAAACCTCCCAGTCTCTGTAACCCACTCCAACCCCTATAGACCTCCCTGTCTCTGTAACCCCCACCAAACCCTATAGACATCCCTGTCTCTGTAACCCCCACCAAACCCTATATACCTCCATCTCGGTAACCCACACCAACCGCTATAAACCTCCCTGTCTCTGTAACCCCCATCAAAGCCTATAAACATCCCTGTCTCTGTAACCCCCATCAAACCCTATAAACCTCCCTGTCTCTGTAATCCACTCCAACCCCTATAAACCTCCCTGTCTCTGTAACCCACTCCAACCCCTATAAAACTCCCTGTCTCTGTAACCACCACCAACCCCTATACAACTCACTGTCTCTGTAACCCCCAACAAACCCTATAAACCTCCCTGTCTCTGTAACCCACTCGAAACCCTATAAACCTCCCTGTCTCTGTAAACCCCACCAAACCCTATAGACCTCCCTGTCTCTGTAACCCCCACCAAACCCTATAGACCTCCCTGTCTCTGTAACCCCCACCAAACCCTATATACCTCCATCTCTGTAACCCCCACCAACCACTATAAACCTCCCTGTCTCTGTAACCCCCACCAAACCCTATCAACCTCCCTGTATCTGTAACCCACTCCAAACCCTATAAACCTCACTGACTCTGTAACCCACTCCAACCCCTATAAACCACCCTGTCTCTGTAACTCCCACCAACACCTATAAACCTCCCTGTCTCTGTAACCCACTCCAACCCCGATAAACCTCCCTGTCTCTGTAAACCACTCCAAACCCTATAAACCTCCCTGTCTCTGTAACACCCACCAACCCCTATAAACCTCCCTGTCTCTGTAACCCACTCCAACCCCTATAAATCTCCCTGTCTCTGTAACCAACTCCAACCCCTATATACCTCCCTGTCTCTGTAACCCACTCCAACCGCTATAGACCTCCCTGTCTCTGTAACCCCCACCAAACCCTATAAACCTCCCTGTCTCTGTAACACCCACCAACACCTATAAACCTCCCTGTCTCTGTAACCCCCACCAACCCCTATAATCCTCCTGTCTCTGTAACCCACTCCAACCCCTATATACCTCCCTGTCTCTGTAACCCACTCCAACCCCTATAGACCTCCCTGTCTCTGTAAACCCCACCAACCCCTATAAACCTCACTGTCTCTGTAACCCACTCCAACCCCTATAAACCTCCCTGTCTCTGTAACCCCCACCAAACCCTATAAACCTCCCTGTCTCTGTAACCCACTCTAAACCCTATAAACCTCCCTGTCTCTGTAACCCCCACCAAACCCTATAGACCTCACTGTCTCTGTAACCCCCACCAAACCCTATAAACCTCCCTGTCTCTGTAACCCCCACCAAACCCTATAGACCTCCCTGTCTCTGTAACCCCCACCAAACCCTATAAACCTCCCTGTCTCTGTAACCCACTCCAACCCCTATAAACCTCCCTGTCTCTGTAACCCACTCCAACCCTTATAGACATCCCTGTCTCTGTAACCCACTCCAAACCCTATAAACCTCCCTGTCTCTGTAAACCCCACCAAACCCTATAAACCTCCCTGTCTCTGTAACCCCCTCCAACACCTATAAACCTCCCTGTCTCTGTAACCCACTCCAACCCCTATAGACCTCCCTGTCTCTGTAACCCACTCCAACCCCTATAGACCTCCCTGTCTCTGTAACCCACTCCAAAACCTATAAACCTCCCTGTCTCTGTAAACCCCACCAAACGCTATAAACCTCCCTGTCTCTGTAAACCCCACCAAACCCTATAAACCTCCCAGTCTCTGTAATCCACTCCAACCCCTATAGACCTCCCTGTCTCTGTAACCCCCACCAAACCCTATATACCTCCATCTCGGTAACCCACACCAACCGCTATAAACCTCCCTCTCTCTGTAACCCCCATCAAAGCCTATAAACATCCCTGTCTCTGTAACCCCCATCAAACCCTATAAACCTCCCTGTCTCTGTAATCCACTCCAACCCCTATAAACCTCCCTGTCTCTGTAACCCACTCCAACCCCTATAAAACTCCCTGTCTCTGTAACCACCACCAACCCCTATACAACTCACTGTCTCTGTAACCCCCAACAAACCCTATAAACCTCCCTGTCTCTGTAACCCACTCGAAACCCTATAAACCTCCCTGTCTCTGTAAACCCCACCAAACCCTATAGACCTCCCTGTCTCTGTAACCCCCACCAAACCCTATAGACCTCCCTGTCTCTGTAACCCCCACCAAACCCTATATACCTCCATCTCTGTAACCCCCACCAACCACTATAAACCTCCCTGTCTCTGTAACCCCCAACAAACCCTATCAACCTCCCTGTATCTGTAACCCACTCCAAACCCTATAAACCTCCCTGTCTCTGTAACCCACTCCAACCCCTATAAACCACCCTGTTTCTGTAACTCCCACCAACACCTATAAACCTCCCTGTCACTGTAACCCACTCCAACCCCGATAAACCTCCCTGTCTCTGTAAACCACTCCAAACCCTATAAACCTCCCTGTCTCTGTATCACCCACCAACACCTATAAACCTCCCTGTCTCTGTAACCCCCACCAACCCCTATAATCCTCCTGTCTCTGTAACCCACTCCAACCCCTATATACCTCCCTGTCTCTGTAACCCACTCCAACCCCTATAGACCTCCCTGTCTCTGTAAACCCCACCAAACCCTATAAACCTCCCTCTCTCTGTAAATCCCACCAACCCCTATAAACCTCACTGTCTCTGTAACCCACCCCAACCCCTATAAACCTCCCTGTCTCTGTAACCCCCACCAAACCCTATAAACCTCCCTGTCTCTGTAACCCACTCTAAACCCTATAAACCTCCCTGTCTCTGTAACCCCCACCAAACCCTATAGACCTCACTGTCTCTGTAAACCCCACCAAACCCTATAAACCTCCCAGTCTCTGTAACCCACTCCAACCCCTATAGACCTCCCTGTCTCTGTAACCCCCACCAAACCCTATAGACATCCCTGTCTCTGTAACCCCCACCAAACCCTATATACCTCCATCTCGGTAACCCACACCAACCGCTATAAACCTCCCTGTCTCTGTAACCCCCATCAAAGCCTATAAACATCCCTGTCTCTGTAACCCCCATCAAACCCTATAAACCTCCCTGTCTCTGTAATCCACTCCAACCCCTATAAACCTCCCTGTCTCTGTAACCCACTCCAACCCCTATAAAACTCCCTGTCTCTGTAACCACCACCAACCCCTATACAACTCACTGTCTCTGTAACCCCCAACAAACCCTATAAACCTCCCTGTCTCTGTAACCCACTCGAAACCCTATAAACCTCCCTGTGTCTGTAATCCCCACCAAACCCTATAGACCTCCCTGTCTCTGTAACCCCCACCAAACCCTATAGACCTCCCTGTCTCTGTAACCCCCACCAAACCCTATATACCTCCATCTCTGTAACCCCACCAACCACTATAAACCTCCTGTCTCTGTAACCCCCACCAAACCCTATCAACCTCCCTGTATCTGTAACCCACTCCAAACCCTATAAACCTCCCTGTCTCTGTAACCCACTCCAACCCCTATAAACCACCCTGTCTCTGTAACTCCCACCAACACCTATAAACCTCCCTGTCTCTGTAACCCACTCCAACCCCGATAAACCTCCCTGTCTCTGTAAACCACTCCAAACCCTATAAACCTCCCTGTCTCTGTAACACCCACCAACCCCTATAAACCTCCCTGTCTCTGTAACCCACTCCAACCCCTATAAATCTCCCTGTCTCTGTAACCAACTCCAACCCCTATATACCTCCCTGTCTCTGTAACCCACTCCAACCGCTATAGACCTCCCTGTCTCTGTAACCCCCACCAAACCCTATAAACCTCCCTGTCTCTGTAACACCCACCAACACCTATAAACCTCCCTGTCTCTGTAACCCCCACCAACCCCTATAATCCTCCTGTCTCTGTAACCCACTCCAACCCCTATATACCTCCCTGTCTCTGTAACCCACTCCAACCCCTATAGACCTCCCTGTCTCTGTAAACCCCACCAACCCTATAAACCTCACTGTCTCTGTAACCCACTCCAACCCCTATAAACCTCCCTGTCTCTGTAACCCCCACCAAACCCTATAAACCTCCCTGTCTCTGTAACCCACTCTAAACCCTATAAACCTCCCTGTCTCTGTAACCCCCACCAAACCCTATAGACCTCACTGTCTCTGTAACCCCCACCAAACCCTATAAACCTCCCTGTCTCTGTAACCCCCACCAAACCCTATAGACCTCCCTGTCTCTGTAACCCCCACCAAACCCTATAAACCTCCCTGTCTCTGTAACCCACTCCAACCCCTATAAACCTCCCTGTCTCTGTAACCCACTCCAACCCTTATAGACATCCCTGTCTCTGTAACCCACTCCAAACCCTATAAACCTCCCTGTCTCTGTAAACCCCACCAAACCCTATAAACCTCCCTGTCTCTGTAACCCCCTCCAACACCTATAAACCTCCCTGTCTCTGTAACCCACTCCAACCCCTATAGACCTCCCTGTCTCTGTAACCCACTCCAACCCCTATAGACCTCCCTGTCTCTGTAACCCACTCCAAAACCTATAAACCTCCCTGTCTCTGTAAACCCCACCAAACGCTATAAACCTCCCTGTCTCTGTAAACCCCACCAAACCCTATAAACCTCCCAGTCTCTGTAATCCACTCCAACCCCTATAGACCTCCCTGTCTCTGTAACCCCCACCAAACCCTATATACCTCCATCTCGGTAACCCACACCAACCGCTATAAACCTCCCTCTCTCTGTAACCCCCATCAAAGCCTATAAACATCCCTGTCTCTGTAACCCCCATCAAACCCTATAAACCTCCCTGTCTCTGTAATCCACTCCAACCCCTATAAACCTCCCTGTCTCTGTAACCCACTCCAACCCCTATAAAACTCCCTGTCTCTGTAACCACCACCAACCCCTATACAACTCACTGTCTCTGTAACCCCCAACAAACCCTATAAACCTCCCTGTCTCTGTAACCCACTCGAAACCCTATAAACCTCCCTGTCTCTGTAAACCCCACCAAACCCTATAGACCTCCCTGTCTCTGTAACCCCCACCAAACCCTATAGACCTCCCTGTCTCTGTAACCCCCACCAAACCCTATATACCTCCATCTCTGTAACCCCCACCAACCACTATAAACCTCCCTGTCTCTGTAACCCCCAACAAACCCTATCAACCTCCCTGTATCTGTAACCCACTCCAAACCCTATAAACCTCCCTGTCTCTGTAACCCACTCCAACCCCTATAAACCACCCTGTTTCTGTAACTCCCACCAACACCTATAAACCTCCCTGTCACTGTAACCCACTCCAACCCCGATAAACCTCCCTGTCTCTGTAAACCACTCCAAACCCTATAAACCTCCCTGTCTCTGTATCACCCACCAACACCTATAAACCTCCCTGTCTCTGTAACCCCCACCAACCCCTATAATCCTCCTGTCTCTGTAACCCACTCCAACCCCTATATACCTCCCTGTCTCTGTAACCCACTCCAACCCCTATAGACCTCCCTGTCTCTGTAAACCCCACCAAACCCTATAAACCTCCCTCTCTCTGTAAATCCCACCAACCCCTATAAACCTCACTGTCTCTGTAACCCACCCCAACCCCTATAAACCTCCCTGTCTCTGTAACCCCCACCAAACCCTATAAACCTCCCTGTCTCTGTAACCCACTCTAAACCCTATAAACCTCCCTGTCTCTGTAACCCCCACCAAACCCTATAGACCTCACTGTCTCTGTAAACCCCACCAAACCCTATAAACCTCCCAGTCTCTGTAACCCACTCCAACCCCTATAGACCTCCCTGTCTCTGTAACCCCCACCAAACCCTATAGACATCCCTGTCTCTGTAACCCCCACCAAACCCTATATACCTCCATCTCGGTAACCCACACCAACCGCTATAAACCTCCCTGTCTCTGTAACCCCCATCAAAGCCTATAAACATCCCTGTCTCTGTAACCCCCATCAAACCCTATAAACCTCCCTGTCTCTGTAATCCACTCCAACCCCTATAAACCTCCCTGTCTCTGTAACCCACTCCAACCCCTATAAAACTCCCTGTCTCTGTAACCACCACCAACCCCTATACAACTCACTGTCTCTGTAACCCCCAACAAACCCTATAAACCTCCCTGTCTCTGTAACCCACTCGAAACCCTATAAACCTCCCTGTGTCTGTAATCCCACACCAAACCCTATAGACCTCCCTGTCTCTGTAACCCCCACCAAACCCTATAGACCTCCCTGTCTCTGTAACCCCCACCAAACCCTATATACCTCCATCTCTGTAACCCCCACCAACCACTATAAACCTCCCTGTCTCTGTAACCCCCACCAAACCCTATCAACCTCCCTGTATCTGTAACCCACTCCAAACCCTATAAACCTCCCTGTCTCTGTAACCCACTCCAACCCCTATAAACCACCCTGTCTCTGTAACTCCCACCAACACCTATAAACCTCCCTGTCTCTGTAACCCACTCCAACCCCGATAAACCTCCCTGTCTCTGTAAACCACTCCAAACCCTATAAACCTCCCTGTCTCTGTAACACCCACCAACCCCTATAAACCTCCCTGTCTCTGTAACCCACTCCAACCCCTATAAATCTCCCTGTCTCTGTAACCAACTCCAACCCCTATATACCTCCCTGTCTCTGTAACCCACTCCAACCGCTATAGACCTCCCTGTCTCTGTAACCCCCACCAAACCCTATAAACCTCCCTGTCTCTGTAACACCCACCAACACCTATAAACCTCCCTGTCTCTGTAACCCCCACCAACCCCTATAATCCTCCTGTCTCTGTAACCCACTCCAACCCCTATATACCTCCCTGTCTCTGTAACCCACTCCAACCCCTATAGACCTCCCTGTCTCTGTAAACCCCACCAACCCCTATAAACCTCACTGTCTCTGTAACCCACTCCAACCCCTATAAACCTCCCTGTCTCTGTAACCCCCACCAAACCCTATAAACCTCCCTGTCTCTGTAACCCACTCTAAACCCTATAAACCTCCCTGTCTCTGTAACCCCCACCAAACCCTATAGACCTCACTGTCTCTGTAACCCCCACCAAACCCTATAAACCTCCCTGTCTCTGTAACCCCCACCAAACCCTATAGACCTCCCTGTCTCTGTAACCCCCACCAAACCCTATAAACCTCCCTGTCTCTGTAACCCACTCCAACCCCTATAAACCTCCCTGTCTCTGTAACCCACTCCAACCCTTATAGACATCCCTGTCTCTGTAACCCACTCCAAACCCTATAAACCTCCCTGTCTCTGTAAACCCCACCAAACCCTATAAACCTCCCTGTCTCTGTAACCCCCTCCAACACCTATAAACCTCCCTGTCTCTGTAACCCACTCCAACCCCTATAGACCTCCCTGTCTCTGTAACCCACTCCAAAACCTATAAACCTCCCTGTCTCTGTAAACCCCACCAAACGCTATAAACCTCCCTGTCTCTGTAAACCCCACCAAACCCTATAAACCTCCCAGTCTCTGTAACCCACTCCAACCCCTATAGACCTCCCTGTCTCTGTAAACCCCACCAAACCCTATAGACATCCCTGTCTCTGTAACCCCCACCAAACCCTATATACCTCCATCTCGGTAACCCACACCAACCGCTATAAACCTCCCTGTCTCTGTAACCCCCATCAAACCCTATAAACATCCCTGTCTCTGTAACCCCCATCAAACCCTATAAACCTCCCTGTCTCTGTAATCCACTCCAACCCCTATAAACCTCCCTGTCTCTGTAACCCACTCCAACCCCTATAAAACTCCCTGTCTCTGTAACCACCACCAACCCCTATACAACTCACTGTCTCTGTAACCCCCAACAAACCCTATAAACCTCCCTGGCTCTGTAACCCACTCGAAACCCTATAAACCTCCCTGTCTCTGTAAACCCCACCAAACCCTATAGACCTCCCTGTCTCTGTAACCCCCACCAAACACTATAGACATCCCTGTCTCTGTAACCCCCACCAAACCCTATATACCTCCATCTCTGTAACCCCCACCAACCACTATAAACCTCCCTGTCTCTGTAACCCCCACCAAACCCTATCAACCTCCCTGTATCTGTAACCCACTCCAAACCCTATAAACCTCCCTGTCTCTGTAACCCACTCCAACCCCTATAAACCTCCCTGTCTCTGTAAACCACTCCAAACCCTATAAACCTCCCTGTCTCTGTAACCCCCACCAACCCCTATAAACCTCCCTGTCTCTGTAACCCACTCCAACCCCTATAAATCTCCCTGTCTCTGTAACCAACTCCAACCCCTATATACCTCCCTGTCTCTGTAACCCACTCCAACCGCTGTAGACCTCCCTGTCTCTGTAACCCACTCCAACCCCTATAGACCTCCCTGTCTCTGTAAACCCCACCAAACCCTATAAACCTCCCTCTCTCTGTAAATCCCACCAACCCCTATAAACCTCACTGTCTCTGTAACCCACTCCAACCCCTATAAACCTCCCTGTCTCTGTAACCCCCACCAAACCCTATAAACCTCCCTGTCTCTGTAACCCACTCTAAACCCTATAAACCTCCCTGTCTCTGTAACCCCCACCAAACCCTATAGACCTCACTGTCTCTGTAACCCCCACCAAACCCTATAAACCTCCCTGTCTCTGTAACCCCCACCAAACCCTATAGACCTCCCTGTCTCTGTAACCCCCACCAAACCCTATAAACCTCCCTGTCTCTGTAACCCCCACCAAACCCTATAAACCACCCTGTCTCTGTAACCCCCACCAAACCCTATAGACCTCCCTGTCTCTGTAACCCCCAACAAACCCTATAAAACTCACTGTCTCTGTAACCCACTCCAACCCCTATAAACCTCCCTGTGTCTGTATCCCACATCAAACCCTATAAACCTCCCTGTCCCTGTAACCCACTCCAACCCCTATAGACATCCCTGTCTCTGTAACCCACTCCAAACCCTATAAACCTCCCTGTCTCTGTAAACCCCACCAAACCCTATAAACCTCCCTGTCTCCGTAACCCACTCCAACCCCTAAAGACCTCCCTGTCTCTGTAACCCACTCCAAACCCTATAAACCTCCCTGTCTCTGTAACCCACTCCAACCCCTATAGACCTCCCTGTCTCTGTAACCCCCACCAAACCCTCTTGACCTCCCTGTCTCTGTAACCCCCACCAAACCCTATATACCTCCATCTCGGTAACCCACACCAACTGCTATAAACCTCCCTGTCTCTGTAACCCCCATCAAACCCTATAAACATCCCTGTCTCTGTAACCCCCATCAAACCCTATAAACCTCCCTGTCCCTGTAACCCACTCCAACCCCTATAGACATCCCTGTCTCTGTAACCCCCACCAAACCCTCTTGACCTCCCTGTCTCTGTAACCCCCACCAAACCGTATATACCTCCATCTCGGTAACCCACACCAACCGCTATAAACCTCCCTGTCTCTGTAACCCCCATCAAACCCTATAAACATCCCTGTCTCTGTAACCCCCATCAAACCCTATAAACCTCCCTGTCCCTGTAACCCACTCCAACCCCTATAGACATCCCTGTCTCTTTTTTTTTTTTTTTTAATAGGAAAACATTTTATTTATACACGAACAGCTAAACAAAAAAATTAAACCATTCAGAACATGGATCCTTGTTTCCTTAACAATATCTACAAAGATAATTACAGCACCAAACTAAAAAAAAAGTCTATACACGTTCAAGGAAAAACCTTACAAAAAACGTTAAATATTGCACTTGGTTTCTAGAACATTTTGGATTTTTAAAATATTTATTCCTAATTTTAAAAATCAGGAAACTAAATTGAATACTGGACTGTGGAGTCCTTTGTCTCTTAAGTTGGGGATCAAACAATATTGAAGAAAATATATAGTTATATTCAAAAATCATTATTATAGCAATTCAGATTAGGCAGATATCTGAAGCAGAAAACCCCAATCAAATACCCACACTTATGTTCAGAAATGAAAAGACGACTCCGTCAGCTATGGCCATGCTTTGGCCAGCAACAAAGGCTGTGGAATTAATATTGATCAATCCCTTTAAGTCATAATTTTCTTTAATTATATGGAAATCAGGTTTCCCACCTGCTTAAGCAACAGTTGATCCCTAGTTTGGAAAGAAATGAGGGTTATCCAAATAGAAACATCAAATGCCCTATAATGCCAAATACCTCACAAAACAACTTGTACATCAGGGACACTCGCAAAATACTGTGAACCTCAATGCCCTCTCTTAGCAAAACAGGAAAGAAAATACAACTCAATTTACAGTCAATTCCTTTCATGGTGGTGTTGTACCCAAGTTTGGCATACAGAATAGCATATTGTATTTTTTTACAAAAAGGCCACTTGTGGAATAAGACATTCACTCCCATGATTGGCTTAACTAGGAGGAAAAGGACTTTCTTTTGAAACAGTAATAACTATTTGATCCTGGTGAACACAGTGTCCAGTCCCTAATGAAGTCCTCCAGTCAGGAATGACGGTTTCTGTGCGTGTGGAAAGCAGTTGACTAATAGTTAACCTGATACGTTGGGAACAGGGAAACAAAGTACAAGGGAAATAATATGGTGGAGGCAACAGTGGGGAAAGGAATTCAAAGTCCAACCATATTTTGCAATTGTCCCTCATATTGAAACAGTGCAATTTAATCAAAACACAAAAGAATACCAACAATTTGGCAAGTGACAATTTCACCTGAGATTTTGTGTGTTTTAGGCAGTCTGAAAAACACAAAGATACTCTGTGTATAGTAGAAATGCAACAAATAGGAAAGGAAAGACAGATTATTTCCCTAGGAAGGGAAATTTAACAGAGTTTCTCTTTGTAGTCTTTTTCCACTTATTTGGATCTGTTGCTATTCTACTACAGTAGATTGCAAAATGAAGTAGCAACAAATATTGGCTTGAAGGCATTTGATGTTTGTAAAGAAGCCACAGCTGGACTGGTGTTACAAGGCTAGCCTGAGAAGACAATACTGAGCACGTGCAAAGCAGGTACGGTCCAGGCTAAATCATATCAGTGCATTCCATCAGGTTTGTACACTGCTGACTTGATCTTCGAACTATGCAGACCCCAGGCAAAAATAAAAATTAAAAATCACTAACTTGATGCCTGTAGTTCACCACAAATGAAAATTAGGAAAGAAAAAACAGCCATCATCAAGACTGAATGGAATATGAAACGCAACACAAGCACTGAATAATATGTGCAAATTTCAGTTAAGGTTGAGACCCCAGGAAAACGGTGTGAAAAGTCAGGCCAGACTGTGGTCGCTGTCCACTTCAGCTGCCTCTCGCGTGCGCTCCGTGGGAAAGTTACAATTTTTCCCCAGCAGCAACGGCAGCTCTCCAAGCCACATAGATTCTGGCTTTCATTCGCACTGGCTGTCTCTCGTTTATTCACGGTCACAAAACATCACTGAGCTCTAGCTTTCCGTTTCGAGTCTTCTGTTCTCAACAGTGCAGCAATGCATTTATGTTTCAAACCACGACAGAGGAGGCCCAACAGCCACACTAGGTCCTTCAGCGGGTGGAACAACACATGTTTGCTTCACGGTTTTGATTTGACTGATCTGGATGAGGATCAATCTCTGAATACACAGGAGGAGGCTGGTATCTAAATTCCTGGATGTAGGCAAACAATGGTCCCTCAAACACTCTTTCTAATTCATCACGGACTGCTGTTGTCGACATCCCTGTCTCTGTAACCCACTCCAAACCCTATAAACCTCCCTGTCTCTGTAAACCCCAGCAAACCCTATAAACCTCACTGTCTCTGAAACCCCCACCAAACCCTATAAACCTCCCTGTCTCTGTAACCCACTCCAACCACAATAGACCTCCCTGTCTCTGTAACCCCACACAAACCCTATATACCTCCATCTCGGTAACCCACACCAACCGCTATAAACCTCCCTGTCTCTGTAACCCCCATCAAACCCTATAAACATCCCTGTCTCTGTAACCCCCATCAAACCCTATAAACCTCCCTGTCTCTGTAACCCACTCCAACCCATATAAACCTCCCTGTCTCTGTAACCCCCAACAAACCCTATAAACCTCCCTGTCTCTGTAAACCCCACCAAACCCTATAGACCTCCCTGTCTCTGTAACCCCCACCAAACCCTATAGACCTCCCTGTCTCTGTAACCCCCACCAAACCCTATATACCTCCATCTCTGTAACCCCCACAAACCCCTATAAACCTCCCTGTCTCTGTAACCCCCACCAAACCCTATAAACCTCCCTGTCTCTGTAACCCACTCCAACCCCTATAAACCTCCCTGTCTATGTAACCCCCACCAACCCCTATAAACCTCCCTGTCTCTGTAACCCACTCCAACCCCTATAAATCTCCCTGTCTCTGTAACCCACTACAACCCCTATATACCTCCCTGTCTCTGTAACCCACTCCAACCCCTATAGACCTCCCTGTCTCTGTAACCCCCACCAAACCCTATAAACCTCCCTGTCTCTGTAACACCCACCAACACCTATAAACCTCCCTGTCTCTGTAACCCCCACCAACCCCTATAAATGTCCCTGTCTCCGTAACCACCACCAAACACTATAAACCTCCCTGTCTATGTAACCCACTCCAAACCCTATAAACCTCCCTGTTTCTGTAACCCCCACCAACCACTATAAACCTCCCTGTCTCTGTAACCCCCACCAAACCCTATCAACCTCCCTGTATCTGTAACCCACTCCAAACCCTATAAACCTCCCTGTCTCTGTAACCCACTCCAACCCCTATAAACCACCCTGTCTCTGTAACTCCCACCAACACCTATAAACCTCCCTGTCTCTGTAACCCCCACCAACCCCTATAAACCTCCCTGTCTCTGTAACCCACTCCAACCCCTATAAATCTCCCTGTCTCTGTAACCAACTCCAACCCCTATATACCTCCCTGTCTCTGTAACCCACTCCAACCGCTATAGACCTCCCTGTCTCTGTAACCCCCACCAAACCCTATAAACCTCCCTGTCTCTGTAACACCCACCAACACCTATAAACCTCCCTGTCTCTGTAACCCCCACCAACCCCTATAATCCTCCTGTCTCTGTAACCCACTCCAACCCCTATATACCTCCCTGTCTCTGTAACCCACTCCAACCCCTATAGACCTCCCTGTCTCTGTAAACCCCACCAAACCCTATAAACCTCCCTCTCTCTGTAAATCCCACCAACCCCTATAAACCTCACTGTCTCTGTAACCCACTCCAACCCCTATAAACCTCCCTGTCTCTGTAACCCCCACCAAACCCTATAAACCTCCCTGTCTCTGTAACCCAATCTAAACCCTATAAACCTCCCTGTCTCTGTAACCCCCACCAAACCCTATAGACCTCACTGTCTCTGTAACCCCCACCAAACCCTATAAACCTCCCTGTCTCTGTAACACCCACCAAACCCTATAGACCTCCCTGTCTCTGTAACCCCCACCAAACCCAATAAACCTCCCTGTCTCTGTAACCCACTCCAACCCCTATAAACCTCCCTGTCTCTGTAACCCACTCCAACCCTTATAGACATCCCTGTCTCTGTAACCCACTCCAAACCCTATAAACCTCCCTGTCTCTGTAAACCCCACCAAACCCTATAAACCTCCCTGTCTCTGTAACCCACTCCAACACCTATAAACCTCCCTGTCTCAGTAACCCACTCCAACCCCTATAGACCTCCCTGTCTCTGTAACCCACTCCAAAACCTATAAACCTCCCTGTCTCTGTAAACCCCACCAAACGCTATAAACCTCCCTGTCTCTGTAAACCCCACCAAACCCTATAAACCTCCCAGTCTCTGTAACCCACTCCAACCCCTATAGACCTCCCTGTCTCTGTAACCCCCACCAAACCCTATAGACATCCCTGTCTCTGTAAACCCCACCAAACCCTATATACCTCCATCTCGGTAACACACACCAACCGCTATAAACCTCCCTGTCTCTGTAACCCCCATCAAACCCTATAAACATCCCTGTCTCTGTAACCCCCATCAAACCCTATAAACCTCCCTGTCTCTGTAATCCACTCCAACCCCTATAAACCTCCCTGTCTCTGTAACCCACTCCAACCCCTATAAAACTCCCTGTCTCTGTAACCACCACCAACCCCTATACAACTCACTGTCTCTGTAACCCCCAACAAACCCTATAAACCTCCCTGTCTCTGTAACCCACTCGAAACCCTATAAACCTCCCTGTC